>NC_092114.1:21202823-21305323 GCF_045679555.1 Salvelinus alpinus
AGTTGGCTGAAACAAGGCTTAACTGTTGGTGTATATTGTCCATCTGTAGGTAAATGACAGGCTCAACATGAACTACTGCTTTTTATTCTTTAGCAATACTTTCCATTCACTCACCTTCTTTAAAATACATCATGAAGTATCACGACCAAGGATGGAAATTAAGCTAGCCCCGATGCTAGCACTTTTCAGACTGGGCTAGTAGAAAATGTGCTTAACTAGCCTGGCGGCGAGTGAAATTTGGTGTTTTACAATATAGCACAGAATACCAACCGGGATAGTAGAAATGACAGTCTACTAGCCCAGCTAGCCACTGCCCAAAATCCTTAAGTTCCATCCTTGATCACGACGCGTCAGATTTCAATGCAAACTTGGCACTGATGCCGTGTGGCAACTGAAGAGAAAACAGTAGGGAGTAGAACGAAGGCATTAAGTCAGGTGCATTTCATCCATCCACTCATTAGCAGTGGCTTCGCCATAGTGGTAACTAATGTTGTACATGAAAGTATGCTTTGACGGATGTCCTGCCACGGTATGTTAGATGTATTTACAAAGCAGTGCCTGTTCTATTGTAGCTCTGAGAAGCCTGCTTTAAGATGACTAACGAACAACACAGAAACAACATCCACACTTCTCCTTTAACATACTAGTAGAAATTGGTGAAACAACTGAACCTGCACAAACAGATACACACATACACCAGAGTGGTTGTTTACCCCGATAGGATAGGCTCGTGTCAGACCCAGAATGCAACAGGATTCTGCAATGAAAATTCATTACTGCATCTTCTGCCTGGCCTGGCTGTGGTCTTTGTGGTGACAAAATAAACTGAAAATATCTAGGCAATACTTCATTTCACAAACAAACAGCAGTCATGGGCACACACACAACAAATGGAAAAACAAAAGCAACAACCAAAAATAACCCTGTATAAAATAGAAGCTTCATTTAAATAATTAAATAATGTGCATAAAACATAGATTTCAGAGCTAGGTGACTGCTGACCTCACCTTTCAGCACAAGGCAAACTTTATTTGTTTCTATCTGCATCCCAAATGGCACCCTTCTCTATATAGCGCACTACTTTAGACCAGAGCCCAGTCAAAACTAGTACACTGCATAGGGAGCCATCTGGGGAGCAATTAGTTTAAAAAATCCACACATCATCAAACCCACCATTACCCCCGATCCTCCACCTCACCCTTCTTCCATTGTAAACGTCTATAGTATGGAGTCAGTACCTTATTCATGTGCTGTTCAGTGATGTGTGGGCCCAAGTTGGGACCTCGTCCTCTTCAGTGTATGACTTTCACCCCAGTACGCAGAGCAGTCAAGAGAGACAGACAGCAGTGCCATATCCTTGACTTGGCCTGTGTCTGTTCAACTCCGTCGTATTCACTGATGCAAACCATAGCAAAAGGTTTTAAAAGGTTTTCAACGGAACACATCGATCAGTCAATTTTCTTCAGTTTGGTACCAAATGAATACGACCCTGGGGTCATGGAAGACTAACCAGTCAGTCAGTCTCATTAGTCTAGAAATCAGTCTACCTCTCCCCCACAGTGGTACACACTCCTCACCTCAGTGGCCTTCTCCCTGGTTCCCTTCAGAGCTCTTGGACATCAGAAGTAGACCCAGGGTGAAGACCCCGGCAACCAGCAGCCTCTTGAGCAGGGCGCCCCCGTCCTTGGGGATGGCCACCTGGGCCAGGTCGTTGGTGATCAGGGAGATCTCATGGGCCACACATACAAAGATGAAGGTGCTGAGGATGATGTTGAGCGAGGGGTTGCCTGGGATCAGCACCAGGATACCCTTGGTGTCCGCCGCCAGCCAGATGTGGTACTGGCAGATGAACAGCTGGGGGTTGGAAAGAGAGAGGGAAAGGGAGGGAGTTGAATGCAATAAACGAAATTCACAAGTATCATACAGAGATTCAGCTGATGAACAGTGAGTGCAGCATCCCTGCAAGCGGCATCCATCTTACCTCTAGGGAGATCTTCCCGAACCATGCGAAGAATGAGCTGTATAAAGAGCGGGCGTATCCGGGAATGTTTCTGATTAGGATGAAGGCTAGGATCTGAGAGGAGGAGCAGAAAGACATTCCAGCCAGTCAGTGCATGGCATGGACCAACTGTATTAAGGGTGGGGGGGGGGTTAAGCACATTCCAATGCTAACAGGGGCTGGACCAAAAAGACGATCCAATACATAGAAACAAGAGAATGTCGGCTCACTGTTTCATTTGGGAACAGCAAAGCACGTTCTTTATTCTTCTTTGGCTGAGCTACAGTAAACTACACCCCTCCTGTTATTGTAGAAGGAAACTAATTCCATTGTCATTTTGGGCTATGTATCGTAAACTCAGCAAAAAAATATATGTCCTCTCACTGTCAACTGAGTTTATTTTCAGTAAACTTACGTGTAAATATTTGCAAGAACATAACAAGATTCAACAACTGAGACATAAACCAAACAAGTTCCACAGACATGTGACTAACATAAATGGAATGATGTGTCCCTGAACAAAGGGGGGGGGGGGGTCAAAATCAAAAGTAACCGTCAGTATCTGGCATGGCCACCAGCTGCATTAAGTACTGCAGTGCATCTCCTCCTCATGGACTGCACCAGATTTGCCAGTTCTTGCTGTGAGAGGTACCCCACTCTTCCACCAAGGCACCTGCAAGTTCCTGGACATTTCTGGGGGGAATGGCCCAAGCCCTCACCCTCCGATCCAACAGGTCCCAGACGTGCTCAATGGAATTGAGATCCGGGCTCTTCGCTGGCCATGGCCGAACACTGACATTCCTGTCTTGCAGGAAATCACGCACAGAACGAGCAGTATGCATGGTGGCATTGTCATGCTGGAGGGTCATGTCAGGATGAGCCTGCAGGAAGGGTACCACATGAGGGAGGAGGATGTCTTCCCTGTAATGCACAGCGTTGAGATTGCCTGCAATGACAACAAGCTCAGTCTGATGATGCTGTGAGACACCACCCCAGACCATGACGGACCCTCCACCTCCAAATTGATCCCGCTCCAGAGTACATGTCTCGGTGTAACGCTCATTCCTTCGACAATAAACGCGAATCCGGCCATCACCCCTGCTGAGACAAAATCGTCAGTGAAGAGCATTTTTTGCCAGTCCTGTCTGGTCCAGCGACGGTGGGTTTGTGCCCATAGGCGACGTTGTTGCAGGTGATTTCTGGTGAGGACCTGCCTTACAACAGGCCTACAAGCCCTCAGTCCAGCCTCTCTCAGTCTATTACGGACAGTCTGAGCACTGATGGAGGGATTATGCGTTCCTGGTGTAACTCGGGCAGTTGTTGTTGCCATCCTGTACCTGTCCCGCAGGTGTGATGTTCGGATGTACCGATCCTGTGCAGGTGTTGTTACACGTGGTGTGCCACTGCGAGGATGATCAACTGTACGTCCTGATTTATTGCCCTGGCCACATCTGCAGTCCTCATGCCTCCTTGCAGCATGCCTAAGGCACGTTCACACAAATGAGCAGGGACCCTGGGCATCTTTCTTTTGGTGTTTTTCAGAGTCAGTAGAAAGGCCTCTTTAATGTCCTAAGTTTTCATAACTGTGACCTTATTTGCTTACCGTCTGTAATAGAGGTTGACCGATTAATCGGAATGGCCGATTAATTAGGGCCGAGTTCAAGTTTTCATAACAATCGGAAATCGGTATTTTTGGGCGCCGATTTGCCGATTATTTTTTATACCTTTATTTAACTAGGCAAGTCAGTTAAGAACACATTCTTATTTTCAAGGACGGCCTAGGAACGGCTGCCTCGTTCAGGGGCAGAACGACAGATTTTCACCTTGTCAGCTCGGGGGATCCAATCTTGCAACCTTACAGTTAACTAGTCCAACCCAATAACGACCTGCCTCTCTCTCGTTGCACTCCACAAGGAGACTGCCTGTTACGCGAATGCAGTAAGCCAAGGTAAGTTGCTAGCTAGCATTAAACTTATCTTATAAAAAACAATCAATCATAATCACTAGTTAACTACACATGGTTGATGATATTACTAGATATTATCTAGCGTGTCCTGCGTTGCATAAAATCTGACTGAGCATACAAGTATCTAAGTACCTGACTGAGCGGTGTTAGGCAGAAGCAGGCTGGTGTAACCGAAGTGAAATGGCTAGCTAGTTAGCGCGCGCTAATAGCGTTTCAAACGTCACTCGCTCTGAGCCTTCTAGTAGTTGTTCCCCTTGCTCTGCATGGGTAACGCTGCTTCGATGGTGGCTGTTGTCGTTGTGTTGCTGGTTCGAGCCCAGGGAGGAGCGAGGAGAGGGACGGAAGCTATACTGTTACACTGGCAATACTAAAGTGCCTTTAAGAACATCTAATTGTCAAAGGTTAATGAAATACAAATGGTATAGAGGGAAATAATCCTATAATTCCTATAGTAACTACAACCTAAAACTTCTTACCTGGGAATATTGAAGACTCATGTTAAAAGGAACCACCAGCTTTCATATGTTGTCATGTTCTGAGCAAGGAACTGAAACGTTAGCTTTCTTACATAGCATATATTGCACTTTAAATTTCTTCTCCAACACTTTGTTTTTGCATTATTTAAACCAAATTGAACATGTTTCATTATTTACTTGAGGCTAAATTGATTTTATTAATGTATTATATTAAGTTAAAATAAGTGTTCATTCAGTATTGTTGTAATTGTCATTATTACAAATACATTTTAAAAAGAATCGTCCGATTAATCGGTATCGGCTTTTTTGGTCCTCCAATAATCGGTATCGGTATCAGCGTTGAAAAATCATAAAATCGGTCGACCTCTAGTCTGTAAGCTTGTTCCACAGATGCATGTTCATTAATTGTTTATGTTTCATTGAACAAGCATGGGAAACCGTGTTTAAACCCTTTACAATAAAGAAGTTATTTGGATTATCTTTGAAAGACAGTTGTCCTGAAAAATTGACATTTCTTTTTTTGCTGAGTTTATATCACAGTGTTGTGTTTGAGACCACCTAAAGCGAGACCGAATCAAGCCCAATACCAGAGCAAATCAAGTCCGAGTCAAGACCAAGACCGGGAGGGAGACTCGAGTCAAGACCGAGACCAGAAAAATGCAAGTCCAATTCAAGACCATGATTGTAATTTTGTCAAATCACCACCATAAGAGTTGAACATTTTCATTATTTCTGTGTTCATATTTCAGAACAACATCTGGATTCTTTAGACATTCAGAATAGTGAATAAATGCATGCTGGGGGAAAATATAGCCACTTTACAAACTAACCCAAACCCAGTGGGGAACAATTGGCCTTCTACGCCTTCAGAGAAGGGCTCAGGATTTATAAAATAATTAATAATGAAATCCATGTCTGTGTCAACAACAGTACGTGTCATAGAAGAAGGTAGAAGGTGTGCATTAACTGTTTAAAGATGTTCACTAACTCCTTAGCTTAGGGGTAACTACTTGACAAGTAACAAAACTTAAATCTGTGTATGGGAAAACTACTGTGAGCATGGCTTTGTCTGTGAGACCAACAGTAAGCAAGGCCTGACTTCCTACTGTATTTACCTGGAGCCCTGAGATGTAGGGATGCATCTCGTTGCACTCGGTCTTGTTTTTACAGCTGCTGGCCCATATGGAGTAGGTCTGGAACAGATGAAACAAGGAGAGGTTAGGGAAGTGTTGTTCAAGGATCACAATGTACAAGGAGAGGTTAGGAAAGTGTTGTTCAAGGAGTACAAGGTAAAAGCTGAGGTTAGTAACAAGGAGCACAATGTGCATCAGAAAGGGATAGAAGGGACATCTTCCATTTGAGATTTGCATTGACCTCAGTGTGAACGTTCACTAATAAAAAATAAATTATGACGTTAACTTTATGAGAATAGGTGCTCAATATACTCACCTGACTGATTAAAATGAATACTACAAAAACACATCACGACAGTTTTTTACTCTTCAAAACTGGACTGCTGACAAGCACAATGGTTTGGAGATTGATGGACTAACAAAGTAAATACTAGAATATGGTTTTAGAGTGTAGTATTAGTAATGGTTAAATAAATACATAAAAAATGTTCTTCTTACCATGAATGAGACTACAGAGATGAGGAGTAGGATGTTGGAGATTCTTATGGAGAAGAGAGGCTCTCCTTTCCCCTCAGAGAGGACCTGGCACTTCTGCAGCACCAGGTAGACACAGGCAAACAGCATCCCGTGGATAATGGCCTAAACGACACACACACAAAGTCAAAACACACACATTCAGATACTAATATATACACTGCTCAAAAAAATAAAGGGAACACTAAAATAACACATCCTAGATCTGAATGAATGAAATATTCTTATTAAATACTTTTTTCTTTACATAGTTGAATGTGCTGACAACAAAATCACACAAAAATTATCAATGGAAATCAAATTTATCAACCCATGGAGGTCTGGATTTGGAGTCACACTCAAAATTAAAGTGGATGGTCTCCCGAGGGATCTCCTCCCAGACCTTGACTAAAGCATCCGCCAACTCCTGGACAGTCTGTGGTGCAACGTGGCTTTGGTGGATGGAGCGAGACATGATGTCCCAGATGTGCTCAATTGGATTCAGGTCTGGGGAACGGGCGGGCAAGTCCATAGCATCAATGCCTTCCTCTTGCAGGAACTGCTGACACACTCCAGGCACATGAGGTCTAGCATTGTCTTGCATTAGGAGGAACCCAGGGCCAACCGCACCAGCATATGGTCTCACAAGGGGTCTGAGGATCTCATCTCGGTACCTAATGGCAGTCAGGCTACCTCTGGCGAGCACATGGAGGGCTGTGCGGCCCCCCAAAGAAATGCCACCCCACACCATGACTGACCCTGATCCTCCTTGCACAAAGGCGGAGGTAGCGGTCCTGCTGCTGGGTTGTTGCCCTCCTACGGCCTCCTCCACGTCTCCTGATGTACTGGCCTGTCTCCTGGTAGCGCCTCCATGCTCTGGACACTACGCTGACAGACACAGAAAACCTTCTTGCCACAGCTCGCATTGATGTGCCATCCTGGATGAGCTGCACTACCTGAGCCACTTGTGTGGGTTGTAGACTCCGTCTCATGCTACCACTAGAGTGAAAGCACCGCCAGCATTCAAAAGTGACCAAAACATCAGCCAGGAAGCATAGGAACTGAGAAGTGGTCTGTGGTCACCACCTGCAGAACCACTCCTTTATTGGGGTGTCTTGCTAATTGCCTATAATTTCCACCTGTTGTCTATTCCATTTGCACAACAGCATGTGAAATTTATTGTCAATCAGTGTTGCTTCCTAAGTGGACAGTTTGATTTCACAGAAGTGTGATTGACTTGGAGTTACATTGTGTTGTTTACGTGTTCCCTTTATTTTTTTGAGCAATGTATAATAATAACAATAATAAATGCCATTTCACAGATGCTTTTATGCTAAACAACTTAGTAGTGTGTGTATACATTTTTATATGGGTGGCTCCAGTGGGAATCAAACCCACACTCTTGATGTTACAAGCACCCTGCTCTACCGACTGAACCACACAGTACCACTTACTCACACTGACCAACCAATAGAACCATCTAGATCACTAACATTAAACATCGACCAACAGATGAATCTAGGGCGGCAGTTAGCTTAGCGGTTAGAGTGTTGGGCCAGTAACCGAAAGGTCGCTGGTTCTAATACCAGCAACACCAAGTTGAAATGTACTACTATGGCTGACCCTACAAAACAACACATTTCACTGCACCAATCAGGTGTATGTGACAATAAAAAAACATATTTGACAAGTTATTGGTGCAACTTGCTAAAGAGATGTGATACTGTGATATTGTGATACCGTATCAAGAAAATCTGATAGGAGAGAGCCACTTAAAGGGTGTAAAAACATGTTCAAATATCTACTTACAAATCGATCCAGCTTCCACCTAAACCACCACTCGTGAATGCTTCCGTTCAGCTCAAAGAGCTTGGAGACGGGCCAGACTGAGAAAATGTTCTCAAACAACCCCTGGAAGAGATAGACAGTTAAACATCCGCTGATTTAGGATCAGTTTAGCCTTTTAGATAAGATTACATGGACAGGGGGGCTCTGAGACACTTTATGAATACAGCCATTGGTCTTAAACATTGACCCATACCAGTTGAGAACTTTTTAGTTCCATTTAAAATCTCGAGTTAAAGCCTCTAAATGTGTGAATAAACCGGATGATGAACTCACCTGTGAATATGCAAAGAAACAGATGAACAGGAGCAGCCCAAGCAGCTTCACTAGAATTCCAATGTGCCACATCCCACTACCTGTAAAAAGACAAATGACTAAACACTCACTGTGCTGGACAGAGGTTCTTCACAATTCAACACTAGTATGAATCACTTCTGAATTAAACACTTTTAAAATCAAAGCATTTCTTTGCTTTTAAAATCACTGGTTTATTTGCTATCTTTACTTCTACGACTACTTGTCCAGTACAATGGCTGACCCATACGGACCGTTGGCTTTCTTCTGCAGTATCTGGGGCCACATGGCCATGGTGGTGTAGATTATGACGAACCAGAAAGTGACCAGAGGCACAAAGTAGTAGAACTGGTACGGCCGATCCATCACCAGACACAAAACTATGACCAGGAAGTTGAGACGGAATAGGACCTGGAGACAGATAGGAATACGGTGAAGTTGCACCTAAACGCTGATCTGTGGTAAGTTTTGCATTTCCCCCACTAATGGTAAAGGTTAGGATTGGGGGAAGGGAAGCTAATCCTTGTTCTGTACCTAGGGGAATCTTCACCCCGGAGATACAGATACAGGAAACAGGAAATGGCCATTCTCACTTTTGACAAAGCATTCTAAAGTACAGACATGGAACGTGCTTAAAAAATAATGATATTTATCTAAATGAAATAGAAATAGTTTGGCATGGTTGAACAGACATTGCTTTTAACAACGACACACAGAGGGTGACTTGAGATAAGGAACTTGATACTGCAGCATAACCAAAGTACAACCTGTGTGAAGTAAGCTTGGGCCAGACCATACGGATCCCTCTTATCAAGGGGTTCCTTATCAATACCTCTACATATGTGATCAATACAGTTGTTGCTAACTATCCATGTTTTGGTTTTTGATAAAACATTTAATTGTTTCTATGGCACCACATGTCAGCAGTTGTGTATTTTACATTACATTTAGTCCCTTAGGAAAGGTATAGCAGCTAGAACCAGTACCACAGTAACATTTTATTAACTCTAATAAAACCTATTAGTTACCTGGCACACTCTGTAGAGTCCAAAGTCCCCTTTGAGCCAGAAGAAGGAGAAGTGTCCATATCCTGTCTGGAAGAGGTATGCTGCCACCAGGACCCGAACATGCATGTACACAGGGATGAACTGGGAAGGAAGATTGACTTTTAAAACAAACACCCCTTCACTTGATCACACATCACAGTAAAAAATTAAAAATAAAATAGGTTACATGGATACTCACATGATACATGCTTTGTTTGAGCACTTTGAAAATAAATATAAATGGTAAATGCTTTCTAATGCAATTATACATGTGGTCATTTAATTTATATTCAAAGCGACAGAGTTAACACATCATTATAAATCAAAGGTAATGGTGAAACTCACGGCGCTGGCTCCAGATATGTGGTAGATGAGGATGACCAGCTGCATCCAGCCCTTCCACTCGTCAGTCTGCTCTCTGTTCAGCAGCTTGGTCTGCGTGGGAAATAGAAAATCACTGAGATAGAGGATAGAGCCTTCTATCAGGTCAGACATGGACGATTGAGTTTAGCAGTCAACGACAACTCATTTAAAACAGAAACATCTCTGAATTCATGTAGGCCTAAGATTCCACCTCCAAGAACAACTCTGCAAAAAATACCACTTTTTCCAACTCCCTTAAAAACATTCCATCCCAAACCCTCTCACCTCCTTGCTGTTCTCGCTGTAGAAGATCCCCAGGACAAACATATAGATGAGGGGGATGAAGAAGGTGGTGTGGGTGTAGAACTTCTGCTCCTTCATGAAGATGTCGGCCCGGTCACACAGGTAGAAGTAAGCCATGATGAGGCCCATCTTACACATGGCCTGGAACGGAGCCTTGTGGCTGAGAGGCGGCGCCGCCGTGGCCGGCTTCTTCTCCTCGCCACTCTCCACGTCGGGGGGAGTGGGCCGGGACTTCCAGTGCCTGTTAATATGTTTAAACTTCACTGCTTGACATGTATGATGAAATCCTTGGTGAGAATGAAACGACTGAACAAATGAACAACGAAACGGCACGGCAGCAAGTAAGTGAAAGAAATAGGTTTTGACTATGTTTTATTAGTAATATACGTAAATGCCAACAAAATAACTTTTTGGTCAGTGTGTGTGTGTCTGTCTCTGTGAGAGAGATGCGTTGTATTTTTATTTTCTGTTACTACATCAGCCAACATTTGCCAATGTTGATCTATGCCTAATGATCCTTTGGAATGCAAGAATAATGCAATATGTTGTATTAAATGTACTAACCCCCCCCCCCCTTATCCATTATTTGCAGATCCTAGGATACCTGACAGCACCTTATATACCCAGGAATGAAGATGCACTTAGATACTGGAGAAGTAACAAGCACCGTTCCCCCATCCTAGCTAAAGCTGCGCGCAAGTATATTGGTTCTCCCTGTACTAGTGTGGACAGTGAGCACTTTTTCAGTGCAGCTTCACACATTGTAGACGAAAAAAGAAACAGACTCTCGTGACTAAGCCGAGCAGGTCCTCTTTGTGAAGAAAAACCTCCCCCAAATGTTAAAATTGTAAATGGGCAGTCATATTGGAACCCAGCCATCTAATGGCACTGTAAAACATTGACTAAGCCCAGTGGCTTTTCTGTTGTTTATTCATGGCTGGTATGGGTCAAGATTTTCATTTCATTTAAAACAAAGCAGTTTTGTTCTTTTGTAAAAAATAAGAATTTCCTAAATGAAAGATGAGATGTGTTGTAAATTTCACATTTGCTAGTCAAGTCAGTTAAGCACACTTGAAAAGTTTAAGCCATTTATAGCAGTTTATGACAGCCTAGAGACAGTACTTTTTTTCAAACAGTTAAAGCTAAAATGATTAACTGCATTTTAGTTAAAACCAATATTTCTTTCAAAACATGTTGACGTTGCTCCACACAGTCAAGACCGGATAGTAAGAAGAGCCACCAGCAACTTCACCATCTTTGTAATGCGGGGCAGATAAAATAATTGTTGTGGGATTAAATACATTCATGGATTTGTCATTTTTCTCATTTACAAGTTATTAAACAATCTGTTCCTAACTGAACAAATGAACATTTAACACCTTGTTTCAATTATTTAGCTGTACTAGAATGCTTAAAAGGCTGATACATTTTTTAATATCGCTATCTGTATCTGTTTTTTTGGCAAGGAAAATATTGGATATCGGTGTCGGCCAAAAATGTCATATCGGTGGTGCATCCCGATCACAAACCTGACGTTTTTTTAAAGAGACAGTGAACAAATTTGAATGTAATGCATCTCAATCGGAAAATAGTGCTTTTACACAATGTAGAAACCTAATATTCTACAAATGAGTTTCATTTTAATGACAGGGATTCGTATCAACAATTTAGTTTTTATAATAAACTCATGTGTTTACAGTGTTACATATTTTCTATGGCACAACATGTGCTTCAAAAGCAGCTAGAATTCATATAGGCTGTATCTCAATCAATAAAAATACCTTTTCTGGTGCTACTAAATTTCATGGTGTGCTCCTTTTTTACGTTGGGAGCACCAGTGAAATTGTTTAATTGAGAGTCCTGGATCTGAACAACACAAAATAGTCTAAGTGTATATGTTTCAATATATGTGGCCCCAGCGGGAATAGAACCCATGACCTTCTAACCGACTGAGCCACAAGGGAGCGTGTACCTGTTGTGGCCCAGAGCATGAAGCACCAGGAATACCAGTGCTGAGCCCAGGAAGACACAGCCCGTCAGTTTCTGGAGGAGGTTGGGGGCCGGCAGGGATTGGCAGCAGGAGCCGTCGATGGGCCGCAGGACCTTGTTACACACAGCATTCATCAGGATCATGGCACCCTGGTGGAGGGTAGAGAGACATTATTATAGAGCGGAAGACTCCAGCACAGTGCAAGCCTTGTCCTGGCTCCGGATGAAGGGTAAAGGTTAGGTTTACTGTGACAGGGTTATCAGGTGTAGGGTGAAGTTGCCCTTAGACATGGATCTTGCGTCAGTTTTGCGTTTTCCCCACTAACCGTTAGGATTAGGGGGAGGAGAAGCTGATCCTAGACCTGTACCTTTGGGAAACTTCATACCCAGGGCAGGTTAGAATGAGCCGCCATGCGCGGCTCGTGCTGTAACAGACTCGCAGGTTACCGCAGTCTTAAGGTATGTAACCTTATACGTACGGCCCAGTACATCGCTGGGGCTAAGCTGCTGCCTGCCATCCAGGACCTCTACACCAGGAGGTGTCAAAGGCCCTAAAATTGTCACTCTGTTTCTATAAAGGGGAGCACACCACTCATGTACTAACTAGGCAAATGCAGGTGAACATAGAAGCTGTCAAATGTTCAATGAATTAAAGTGCAAGGTATACAGGATGGACAGTGTAATTTGACATGGTGCTGGTTAAGAGAGTCATAGAGCCTGACGGTTTTTCAGCACTAAACTGTTTCAAACCATACATATTTCATTTTTGGTTCTATTTTAGCCTTAAGCCAGCTGTTATTTGATCATACAGATGCAGGTAGAGGTGCCAGGCCAGACAGACCACCTAAACACCTACCACGTTCCGGGTGTTCTCGGGCAGGTGCAGGCCATCAGCTGATTGGGCAATGGTTTCCATGGCAGCCTGGCGCGAGGCACCCAAGAACCTGACTCTGGCCTTGGCGTTCTTCTTGTTGCTGTTCAGAGTGCCGAGCGCCGCCTCGTTGTACAGCTCCAACTGCTCGTTAGTAATCATCTTCCTGTTATCACTCAGAACTTCCTCATGGACAGGGTCTGGAGGAGAGAAAGGGAGAGAGAGGGGGGGTTGAAAAAGAGCGATGGAGGGGGAGGAGGACAGTGAGATTGGAAAGAGACGGAAGAGAGAAAATAAAGAAAGATGGAGAGAGAAATGCTTAATCAATATAAATTCCTCATTTTCAAAGCACCCATCAACATGTCTCCTTTTGATTGACTGGTAGATGAACAGTAAAGCACTAACCCTGTAAAACCCAGTAGACCTCCCCATCCTCAGCCAGCTGTTCCAGAGGCAAGGAGATGGCTGTGAGGTTGGCCCTGTACTGCTGCAGCGCCTCGCTGCTGCCACTACGCAACTTGATGGACCACTATGGGAAAGATTGAAATCTCTGATGAAATCCATCTAAACTATGCAGGAGGAAATGTGATAAATATGTGGTAAACAGAGTTGAGAGTGAGCATATTTCACTAACAGTGGCAGCTCCAATGATGACGACATCTGGTTTTACAGAAGGATCCTGAAACACAGTCAAGACATTATTAAATCATGCCATGTTACTATTTTGGAATGATCTTAAAATCGCAGTAAACTGTTGCTATGTATCGTCTGCTTACGGGCAACGGGAATAGCCTAATGCTGAGGGCTCTTCCAAGGGCTCAATTCAATCAAACCTAAATAAATCACAGTATTTATACAGTAGCACTTAAATATAATCTCTCTTGCATATTGCATATGCATTATCAAACAAAAAATACATTGCAAAAATCTCTCATTAAGTCCACACTTTCACGAATAAGACGCGGATGTTTGAGGACAGAAGAGGTGTAAACAAAGATGTGATTCCGATTATGTTGGATTAGATCAGTGCTTCAAACTTTTTATAGTCCCGTACTCCTTCAAAACATTCAACCTCCAGCTGCGTACCCCCTTTAGGACCAGGGTCAGCGCACTCTCAAATGTATTTTTTTGCCATCATTGTAAGCCTGCCACACACACACTTTATACGATACATTTATTAAATATAAGAATGAGTAGGAGTTTGTCACAACCCAGCTCATGGGAAGTGACAAAGAACTCTTATAGAACCAGGGCACAAATAATAATCAATAGTTACATATAAAACTTTATTTGTTCAAAAATGGTGAATAACTCACCATAGGTTAATGAGAAGGGTGTGCTTGAAAGGATGCCCATAACTCTGCAATGTTGGGTTGTATTGGACAGTCTCAGTCTTAAATCATTTTTCACACACAGTCTGTGCCTGTATTTAGTTGTCATGCTAGTGAGGGCCGAGAATCCACTCTCACATAGGTACGTGGTTGCAGAGGGCATCATGTCTTAACAGCGAGATTTGCAAAGGCAGGATACTCTGAGCGCAGCCCAATCCAGAAATCTGGCAGTGGCTTCTGATTCAATTCAATTTTCACAGAACCGTTTGCAATCTCGATGAGGCTCTCCTGTTCAGATATCGGCAAGTGGACTGGAGGCAGGGCATGGAGGAAGGTCCTTGTTAATGCAGACAGAGAAGAGCTCCAACTTCTTAATCATAGCCTCAATTTTGTCCAGCACATTAAATATAGTTGCATAGTCCTTGTAATCCTAGATTCAGATCATTCAGGCAAGAAAAAACATTACCCAGATAGGCCAGTCGTGTGAGAAACTCATCATGCAAGCGGTCAGACAAGTGAAAATTATGGTCAGTAAAGAACTTTAAGCTTGTCTCTCAATTCAAAAAAACGTGTCAATACTTTGCCCCTTGATAACCAGCATGTTGTAAAAGCATTACATGGTCGTTGCCCATATAATTGCATAGTGCAGAAAATACACGAGAGTTCAGGGGCCTTGCTTTAACAAAAGTTAACCATTTTCACTGTAGTGTCCAAAACGTCTTTCAAGCGGTCAGGCATTCCCTTGGCAGCAAGAGCCTCTTGTGGATGCTGCAGTGTACCCAAGTGGCGTCGGGAGCAACTGCTTGCACGCGCATTACCACTCCACTATGTCTCCCTGTCATGGCTTTTGCGCCATCAGTACAGATACCAACACATCTTGACCACCAAAGTCCATTTGATGTTACAAAGCTGTCCAGTACTTTAAAAATATCCTCTCCTGTTGTCCTGGATTCCATAAGAGGATGTCTTCCTCAATTGACCCCCCATAAACGTAACGGACATATACCAGGCCCGCCAAGTCTGTTGACTCATCCAGCTGTAACGCATAGAATTCACTGGCTTGTATGCGAAGCAGTAATTGTTTCAAAACATCTCCTGCTATGTCACTGATGCATCGTGATACAGTGTTTGATGAAGTCATTGTCTACAGTTTTTTGGGCCTTTTCCCCCAGCATTGTCCCAGCCATATCCGAGGCAGCAGGAATAATTAAGTCCTCCACAATAGTATGGGGCTTGCCTGTCCCAGCCACTCGGTAGCTCACCATATAAGACGCTTCTAGCCCCTTCTTATTAATGGTATCTGTTGCTTTTATACGTCTTACTACTCAAAAGACGTCTTAATTCCCGCTCAAAGAAATCCAGCGGCTTATTTTTCAAATTGGCAGGTTTTGTTTCTAAATGTCTGCGCAAGAGTGAATGTTTCATCGAGTTGTGAGATAGTACTTTTGCACATATAAACGCACTGTGGCTGAGGAAAGGCACGACTCCCAATATAAGTGAACCCCAAATCAATGTAGTTCTCCTATTTGCGCCTCTTTGATGGTCCAACGTCCCTGTCTGTTGTTCTGTCCTTTCCCAGGTAAGTAAGCAGTAACTCTTCGGCTGCATCATATTCACAACTGTCAGTGTCCATGCTAGCTGGGCTAACAACAAATGCAGAATTACTGATGCTAGCATTGGATGTGCTCGTGGAAGCAGAACAATGTGTCGTCGACAGGTGCAGGTATAGTATTGCTGGTAGTTGATAAGTCATTGAAAATGGATGTCCCTTTTTAAATGAATAAACTGGAATTTCAGTTTACTTTTTGAATTGGAATTGACCCCAAACCTGTGTTAGATACAGTGGCTTGCGAAAGTATTTACCACCCTTGGCATTTTTCCTATTTTGTTGCCTTGCAACCTGGAATTAAAATAGTTTTGGGGGGTTTGAATCACTTGATTTTCACAACCTGCCTACCACTTTGAAGATGCAAAATATTTTTTAAATTATGCAACAAACATGAAATTAGATAGTGTGCAAAACTATTCACCCCCCCAAAGTCAATACTTTGTAGAGCCACCTTTTGCAGCAATTACAGCTGCAAGTCTCTTGGGGTGTCTATAAGCTTGGCACATCTAGCCACTGGGGTTTTTGCCCATTCTTCAAGGCAAAACTGCTCCTGCTATTTCAAGTTGGATGGGTTCTGCTGGTGTACAGCAATCTTTAAGTCGAGACTGGAACCGTCCCAGTCTCAAATCTCTGGAAGACTGGAACAGGTTTCCCTCAAGAATTTCCCTGTATTTAGCACCATCCATCATTCCTTCAATTCTGACCAGTTTCCCAGTCCCTGCCGATGAAAAACATCCCCACAGCATGTGATGGGATGGTGTTCTTGGGGTGATGAGAGGTGTTGGGTTTGCGCCCGACTTAGCGTTTTTCTTGATGGCCAAAAAGCTAAATGTTGGTCTCATCTGACCAGAGTACCTTCTTCCATATGTTTGGGGAGTCTCCCACATGCCTTTTGGTGAAGACCAAACGTGTTTGATTTTTTTCTTCTTTAAGGAATGGCTTTTTTCTGGCCACTCTTCTGTAAAGCCCAGCTCTGTGGAGTGTACGGCTTAAAGTGGTCCTATGGACAGATATTCCAATCTCCGCTGTGGAGCTTTGCAGCTCCTTCAGGGTTATCTTTGGTTTCTTTGTTGCCTCTCTGATTAATGCCCACTTTGCCTGGCCCGTGAGTTTTGGTGGGCCGCCGTCTCTTGGCAGGTTTGTTGTGGTGCCATATTCTTTACATTTTTTAATAATGGATTTAATGGTGCTCCATGGGATGTTCAAAGTTTCTGATAAAAAAAATTATAACCCAACCCTGATCTGCATTTCTCCACAACTTTGTCCCTGACCTGTTTGGAGAGCTCCTTGGTCTTCGTGGTGCCGCTTGCTTGGTGATGCCCCTTGCTTAGTGGTGTTGCAGACTCTGGGGCCATTCAGAACAGATGTATATACAGTTGAAGTCGGAGGTTAACATACACTTAGGTTGGAGTCATTAAAACTCATTTCTCAACCACTCCACAAATGTCTTGTTAACAAACTATAGTTTTGGCAAGTCGGTTAGGACATCTACTTTGTGCATGACAAATCATATTTCCATCAATTATTTACAGACAGATTATTTCACTGTATCACAATTCCAGTGGGTCAGAGGTTTACATACACTAAGTTGACTGTGCCTTTAAACAGCTTGGAAAATTCCAGAAAATCATATCATGGCTTTAAAAGCTTCTATAACTAATTTATTTATTTATTTTTTATTTTTTTTCACCTTTATTTAACCAGGTAGGCTAGTTGAGAACAAGTTCTCATTTGCAACTGCGACCTGGCCAAGCTAAAGCATAGCAGTGTGAACAGACAACACAGAGTTACACATGGAGTAAACAATAAACAAGTCAATAACATGGTAGAAAAAAAGAGAATCTATATACAATGTGTGCAAAAGGCATGAGGTAGGCAATAAATCGAATAATTACAATTTAGCAGATTAACACTGGAGTGATAAATCATCAGATGATCATGTGCAAGAAGAGATACTGGTGTGCAAAAGAGCAGAAAAGTAAATAAATAAAAGCAGTATGGGGGGTGAGGTAGGTAAATTGGGTGGGTAGTTTACAGATGGACTATGTACAGCTGCAGCGATCGGTTAGCTTTGAGTCAATAAGAGGTGTACCTGTGGATGTATTTCAAGGCCTACCTTCAAACTCAGTGCCTCGTTGCTTGACATCATGGGAAAATCAAAAGAAATCAGCCAAGACCTCAGAAAAAAAGATTGCTGACCTCCACAAGTCTGGTTCATCCTTGGGAGCAATTTCCAAATGCCTGAAGGTACCACGTTCATCTGTACAAACAATAGTACGCAAGTATAAACACCATGGGACCACGCAGCCGTCATACCGCTCAGGAAGGAGACACGTTCTGTCTCCTAGAGATGAACATACTTTGGTGCGAAAAGTGCAAATCAATCCCAGAACAACAGCAAAGGACCTTGTGAAGATGCTGGAGGAAACAGGTACAAAAGTATCTATCACCACAGTAAAACGAGTCCTATATCGACATAACCTGAAAGGCTGCTCAGCAAGGAAGAAGACACTGCTCCAAAACGGACATAAAAAAAGCCAGATTACGGTTTGCAACTGCACATGGGGACAAAGATTGTACTTTTTGGAGAAATGTCCTCTGGTCTGATGAAACAAAAAAAGAACTGTTTGGCCATAATGACCATTGTTATGTTTGGAGGAAAAAGGGGGAGGCTTGCAAGCCGAAGAACACCATCCCAACCATGAAGCACGGTGGTGGCAGCATCATGTTGTGGGGGTGCTTTGCTGCAGGAGGGGCTGGTGCACTTCACAAAATAGATTGCATCATGAGGTAGGAAAATTATGTGGATATATTGAAGCAACATCTCAAGACATCAGTCAGGAAGTTAAAGCTTGGTCGCAAATGGGTCTTCCAAATGGACAATGACCCTAAGCATACTTCCAAATGGCTTAAGGACAACAAAGTCAAGGTATTGGAGTGGCCATCACAAAGACCTGACCTCAATCCTATAGAAAATGTGAGGGCAGAACTGAAAAAGCGTGTGCAGAACTGAAAAAGCATGTGCGAGCAAGGAGGCCTACAAACCGGACTCGGTTACACCAGCTCTGTCAGGAGGAATGGGCCAAAATTCACCCAACTTATTGTGGGAAGCTTGTGGAAGGCTACCCGAAACGTTTGACCCAAGTTAAACAATTTAAAGGCAATGTTACCAAACAGTAATTGAGTGTATGTAAACTTCTGACCCACTGGGAATGTGATAAAACATTCTCTCTACTATTATTCTGACATATAAAATGAAGTGGTGATCCTAACTGACCTAAGACAGGGACTTTTTACTATGATTAAATGTCAGGAATTGTGAAAAACTGAGTTTAAATGTATTTGGCTAAGGTGTATGTAAACTTCCAACTTAAACTGTATACTGACATCATGTGACAGATCATGTGACACTTAGATTGCACACATGTAGACTTTATTTAACTAATTATGTGACCTCTGAAGGTAATTGGTTGCACCAGATATTATTTAGGGACTTCATAGCAAAGGGGGTGAATACATATGCACACACCACTTTTCCGTTTCTATTTTTTAGAATTTTTTGAAACAAGTAATTTTTTTCATTTCACTTCACCAATTTTTACTATTTTGTTTATGTCCATTACATGAAATCCAAATAAAAATCCATTTGAATTACAGGTTGTAATGCAACAAAATAGGAAAAAATACTTTTGCAAGGCACAGTATAAGTGCTTGCCTTTACCTCTGTCCATGACATCAAGCGCTCCTTCAGAGAGTTATTCACCTCCGGATACCACAGGAAGTCCTAACAACAAAACAGGAAACAATCGATCTTATCGGGACAATACCCAAAATAAACATGCTGTTTGCCTTGAAAGAAGAAAAAAAATTATTGGGAGGTGAATCTACATCGTCAAATTAAAAAAAGGAATTGTTGGGCTTTGACATTGTTATTGTTGACTGAGACAGAGGAGATGTGGAGAGAGAGATACACAAATAGCTCACCACATTGACTGAAGAGCTCCTATCTTCAAAGGGAATGTTCTCGTGCTGGTGGACAGACATCACAACAGGGGATAAAACAGTCACTGTCCCTCTATTTCTCTACTCAAGATTAGAGCATTGACTCTAATCTTGAGTGCAGCAACTACCCATCTTATTTTAGGAATACCATGGCTAAAAATCATATATATATATATATATATATATATATATACACACACACATTTACATTTGAGCAATTCAGCATACGCTCTTATCCAGAACAACCTCCAGGAGTAATTAGAGTTACACACTTAAGAGGTGAATCCTAACTTAACTGACTTTTGAATAATTCTGCATTGATGTCAATGGGAGCTTTGAGAGTCACTTAAGGGCAGAGATCTCAAGTTAAGATTCAGCCATGAGATCAGAGATTCATGTTTGTGTGTGCTTTATGCCAGGGGGATTTAGCTTACCTTTCTTCCATTCTCTCTTTGTGTAGGATCGATTATTTGTATGTATGAATAGAATAGCTGCCGTATTCTGGAATCGCCAACGAAGGCCACCCTTTTCTCAGCAAGGCAAGTCTTTGCTTCACTGTGGGAAAAAACAACAACTAATGACTCACTCGCACATAGTAACAACAACTGACAAACAATTTGATAATTGTGTAGTTGTCGGCTTGGTTAAAATGCTATCAAAAGTATGTAACACATTTTACACACACACCACACATACATACATTCCCCCCATTGGTGTGACTCACATGCTTTTATATTTGTGCATCATACAGCCATAGGGCTGCCATACGTTTTCTCCTAAGAACCGACCACTGGACAGCAACCACTCACATGTATCTCCGCCTGAGGGGAAGACAGAGAGAACATTCCAGTAAGCCATAACAAAAAAAAACACACACAATGAAACCTGCTGCCTCTACACGGTTTTCAACACTACAAATGCAGCAGTGTGCGCAATGCAAGGTTCAGCCAAGACACCATTGCAGCCTGCAGTACAAATTAAGCCATCAACATTTTCCAGGAAAAAGCACACATATCTCATGGCGTTCACTTGTGTTCTAATTGAATAGAACCATCTGGCAATTAATCAATGCAAACGAGCAAAAGATGTGGGGTGACAAGAGAAGGCGTCAAGAGCAGCCAATGTCAACACCAGCCAGACAACAGCAGCAGCTGTTCTCAGTGTACACACAGAGAGCCCACTGTGTCCTATGCCTTCCATAAACAAAGATCACTGTATGCAAGCCATCATCCGGGAGGCGAACGCTTGCCTGCCAGATACAAACAATAATTTATAAATGGCCAGCTAGGCTCCGGCCTCCTCTGTGGCTGTATGTGCATACTTGCCAATCATAAGACATACATTAGATTCCACAGTTAGCCACAGACAGCTATGGCTTTATTATCCCCACTATCAAATCAACAGTAATGTCACATTTGAGCTTCCCGTAAAAATAAAAAATAAATTACGCTCTATAGTAACTAGCAAACGTTAGCTAGTTATTACTTCGCGCGTGCGCAGTATGTTACGTACGTTAACTTTTAAAGAGCACATTAGTTAACGTTAACTGACCAGTTAACTAACGTTTGCTTAGGTTGATGGTAGATAATAGACAGATTAACTAACAAGTTAGTTGCAATCAGCTAATACAGTAGGCTAGTTTGCCAGTAAGAGCGTAGCGTTACTAGTTAGCTACTACAATGATGTAATTAAACATGGGTTAACTCGCGACGATGCCACTAGGATACTTTACACATTGTGCTTGACTGTCTCTTGGTTGAATGCATCACAGCTATGCACCAAATATGTTATATCATTGTTCTATCTGTGATAAAACGATGTAGCTAACGTTAGTTAGCTAATTCAGGCTCCTGCAAGTGTATTCGTGCATCCTTGCAATTGCTTAGCTGTAGCTAAGTCCTTGCGGTTTTATTATTATGTTTTCTCAATTTGCAAATACCATATTGTTGTAACTAGTAAGATTGTGTTAGCAAACGCCCTAACAGCGAGCAAAAAGGGCCAAAGAGGGAAGCTATCCTTAGCTAGCTACAAGTTCCCCGAACACAGTTGAGTCAAGTGTCTGTTAGCTAACGTAACGTTACCTGGCTATCTAACAAACATATTTAAGCCAGTCGCTTACCTCCATAATACCGAGAAACTGTGTGAAACACGGTGAGTAGAATGACGGCAGCGAGAGATAATAATTTAGCATTTTTAATGCAAAAATACTGATTTATTTCCCGTTTGCCTAGGCTATAGGCCAGGACCGCCATCTTGGCTCCTCCATGACAACAAGTAGACAAATAGGATACAGCGGGGTGGTCGGGGGCTGAGTACACCCGCGCGTCCACGCATCCGCTGTCTGGCACTGTTGTGTGGGGCATAGACGGTGCGCGGTTTCCGACGCTGTGCTAAACCTGCGGCTGGTCAAGACACCTGCATCTGCTTTTCACCTTCCATCGTCAATGCAAACATGATTTAAATAAATCAACAGTACAATTAAAGGATCCTGAAAACGTATGGTGCAAAATCGTATCAGTTTGAATTGTATTCAGTGTGTTGTCATCAGTGGCTCCAGAGTGGCGCAGCGGTCTAAGGCACTGCATCTCAGTGCAAGAGGGATAGGGTGGCGCACAATTGTCCCAGCGTCGTGCGGGTTTGACCTGGGTAGGCCATCATTGTAAATAAGTATTTGTTCTTAACTGACTTGCCTGGTTAAATTCAAAAATCATTCTGTTCCTGGAACTATAGAAATTGTGGTGATTTGACTTTCTGGATTGACCATGGCTTTTTGATATCAACTGAGGGTACAATGATCAGAAAGACACATAAAGCAATTGGCTGCAGCTGCTGCAATGAAGACCCAATCAAATTGTGGTTGTTATTGGGGGTGTAGCGAAATTCTTGTGCTTTTAGCACCGACAGTGCAGTAACCTCTAACAAGTAATATCTAACAAATTACACAACATATACCCAATACACACAAATCTAAGTAGGAATTAATTAAATATGGACGAGCGATGTCAGAGCAGAACAGACTAAGATACAGTAGAATAGTATAGAAAAACAGTATATACATATGAGATGAGTAATGCAAGCTATGTAAGCATTATTAAGTGAATGAGATACCATAGAATAGTCTAGAAAACAGTATATACACATGAGATGAGTAATGCCAGATATGTAAACATTAAGTGACTAAGATACTGTAGAATAGTATAGAATACAGTATATACATATGAGATGAGTACTGCAAGATATGGTAACATTATTAAGTGACTAAGATACTGTAGAATAGTATAGAATACAGTAGATACATATGAGAGGAGTAATGCCAGATACGTAAACATTATTAAAGTGACTAGTGTTCCATTCCTTAAAGTGGCCAGTGATTCCTAGTCCATGCCTATTGGCAAAAGCCTCTAATGTGCTAGTGATGGCTGTTTAACAGTCTGATGGCCTTAAGATAGAAGCTGTTTTTCAGTCTCTCGGTCCCCGCTTTCATGCACCTGTACTGACCTCGCCTTCTGGATGATAGCGGGTGAACAGGCAGTGGCTCGGGTGGTTGATGTCCTTGATAATCTTTTTGGTCTTCCTGTGACATCAGGTGCTGTAGGTGTCCTGGAGGGCAGGTAGTTTACCCCCGGTAATGCGTTGGGCAGACCGCACGACCGTCTTACCGTGATACAACCCGATTCTGTATCTGTAAAAATTTGTGAGGGTTTCAGGTGACAAGACACATTTCTTTAGCCTCCTGAGGTTGAAGAGGCTCTGTTGCGCCTTCTTCACCACACTGTCTGTGTGGGTGGTCCATTTCAGTTTGTCAGTGATGTGTACGCCAAGGAACTTGAAGCTTTCCACCTTCTCCACTGCGGTCCTGTTGATGTAGATAGGGGGGTGCACCCTCTGCTGTTTCCTGAAGTCCACGATAATCTCCTTTGTTTTGTTGACGTTGAGTGAGAGGTGTTTTCCAGGCACCACACGCCCAGAGCCCTCACCTCCTCCCTGTAGGCTGTCTCGTCATCGTTGGTAATCAAGCCTACTACTGTTGTGTCGTCTGCAAACTTGATGATTGAGTTGGAGGCGTGCTTGGCCACGCAGTCATGGGTGAACAGGGAGTACAGGAGGGGGCTGAGGACGCACTCTTGTGGGGCCCCAGTGTTGAGGATCAGCGAAGTGGAGGGGGCGGCCCGTCAGGAAGTCCAGGACCCAGTTGCACAGGGCGGGGTCGAGACCCAGGGTCTCGAGCTTAATGATGAGTTTGGAGGGTACTATGGTGTTGAATGCTGAGCTGTAATCGATGAACAGCATTCTTACATAGGTATTCCTCTTGTCCAGATGGGTTAGGGCAGTGTGATTGCGATTGCGTCGTCTGTGGACAAATTGGAGTGGGTCTAGGGTGTCAGGTAGGGTGGAGGTGATATGTTCCTTGACTAGTCTCTCAAAGCACTTCATGATGACGGAAGTGAGTGCTACGGGGCGGTAGTCATTTAGCTCAGTTACCTTAGGTAATAGGTCAAATGTATCGGTGCTCATCGGCCATTGGACATAAACATTACACAACAAGTTGGAAATCGCAAATTCAACAATGAGTGGTTTGTAACGAATCAGTGACAGTGGCTAACTGCAAGCATTGGAAAGCAATCTCTAGACTGCTAGTCAGTGGAGTGGCTGTGTGGTCCCACATCTGGGATTAAGTGTCTCTTTTCCAAGTTTAAAATGATAAACATTCAACATGGGCCATGCTGTCAATGAAGCATGATTTGTGCCTCGCTCAAGACTACTGTTAACTCGGAACTGCAAAAAACTTGACTAAAGTGAGTTCAAGAAAACTGGGAATTCTGGAAAAACGAGCTCCAGCAGGGAAATACGTTTTGAACGGTCATCCAACTCGGAATTGTAAGTCGGAAACACGGGCCTCTTTGTAGAGCTACGACCTGAAGATCAATGACGTCATCATGATTCAACTCTTTCTCGTGCACTGCTCGGTGATGTAAGCGATACCGATTTAATAAGAACTTTCTACCGATTACTTTCCGAAGGACAAGTGCTGCTAAAAAGGGACAGTAATTTGAGGGTGACTTAACTTGAATGCTTCTCCTGTGTTATACACTGAGACGGTAGGCCTAATCAATAATCCCGTCAAACTTGTGGGGCAACTTGGTCTAGTGCTATTGTCTGGATCAGGCGGCCTGCAGGCCAAATGAGCACTCTGCTGCGTTTCATTCAATTCATTAGGTTTAGTGACCTTTGTATCACATTACCATTCTATCTGTGAAGAATTGGCTATTTTTTTACTCCTTTCCCAAATAAATGATTGTATATAATATATTAACAAAACTGTAAGTGATATTGTAGTTATTTGTTATAAAAAGAACACACCATCATGTTCATGTGGCAAGTGACACTGTTACGGCTCTCGTTGGTGGTAGGAAGATTGGACCAAAGCGCAGCGTGGAAAGTGTTCATGATTCTTTATTCAAAAACACTCAAACAAAAATAACAAAAGCAAAAACGAAAGCAAACAGTTCTGTCAGGCAGAAACACTAAACAGAAAACAAGATCCCACAACCTAATGGTGGGGAAAAGAGCTGCATAAGTATGATCCCCAATCAGAGACAACGATAGACAGCTGCCTCTGATTGGGAACCACGCCAAAAACAAAGAAACAGAAAACATAGAATGCCCACCCAAATCACACCCTGACCTAACCAAATAGAGAAATAAAAAGGCTCTCTAAGGTCAGGGCGTGACAGACACTTTGCTTCTTGAAAATACTATGTCCTGAAAACTTGACTGCTGACATATAAAACATTTTGGGACTGTATCAACAGTGGACTAATGAAAACAATTCCTAAATACATTTTTTTGAGTGGATTTTTCCTTTAACTCCTCCACATTAGGGTTTGTCGACTTGCTTTACATTTGTACACACATATTTTACTTTTTACAACAAATAAACACAATGCATAGCACTTGCAGTTTTGTTAATATATTATATACAATCACTTCCATCCTCGATTGTAGATCTACTAATGGTGCTGTATGTATGACTGAGTATGTGCTTCACAGCTCTTTTATTCCCAGCTGATTCATGTTCATAACCAACGAATGCACACTAATCACCCTGAAATATACATGTAGTTTCACCTTTCAGCTTGCTCTGCCTCTGTGTGTTGCTGGGTGCTCTGTATTGTGTATTATGCTCTGTATCATGGCTCTTTTGACAAGTTGTTCTGGGTTCACAGGTGTTGTGGGTGTCGTAGTGTAATGTAATAGGAATTTCCAAGTGATGGAAAGAGAAGAGCAGTGGCAGAAAAGCAGTCGCTCCATAACATTTGATCAACACTTGATAACACTTGATTTAGCCTACATCATCAGTAAAATCACTGGTGAATCCAAAGCCAGGGGGAAAAAGCCATATGGCAACCTATATGTTGTGATAATTGCATTGTTTGCTCTATAACCTGTTAGTTCTTATGCCTTGCCACAATAATATATAGGCCAAAGGTTGAGACAATAAGAAGACACAGTGGCAAAATACATTCAACCACACCTTTTTTTCATAATAAAACAGGAGAGCAACATCTGTCCGGTGAAGTCCACAAAGTATAACAAACAGTTACATTCAGGTGCGCAACTTTGGTTTTGAGAAGTGTTTTTTAAACACTTCAAACAGCCTACCCGACTGCTCGGAGGCGTCCACATGGTCTTAAAGCACACCGTTGGCTCGTTTTGTATCACATTCCAATGACAAAACTTGGAGGGACAAAAATGCAATTTCAGAATGTGGGGGGTGGACATGTCCCCCCATCCTCAGTGAAAGTTGCGCCCCTGGTTACATGACCTACAGCATGGCCAAGCAAGTTCATGTTTCTGACGTTTTCGGACTAACAAAACAACCATTGATTTAGAACCACGGAGAGATATCGCAAGTCAAAGAGAAAACAGTAGCTGCCTCCACTATTCCAGCACCATTTCAACTTACACATTTCAACATCATCAAATCACCTATGCTTAGTTTAATACATCGGTATTTTCTTGATTGCTTATTCTTGATTGCTTATACAGCTCGTTGAATGCGGTCTTACTGCCAGCTTCGGTTTGTGGTGTGTCACGAGAATTTTCAATCCCAATGATGATAACTGAACAATTATTTAAGCTTTGACCAATCCCCGAGGTTTGTAAGACCCGGAGTTTAATAATAATTAGGCAAAGACTCAGCTTCAGCAAAAGGTCCGTAAAGTTTATTCAGAGTTCTAAAGTAAAAAAAATGCAAAGACATGTCATTTTATAACTCCCCCCCCCCTACCTACTTACACGCACACACAGACACACAAACAGTAGGGGGATTACACGCACACACAGACACACAAACAGTAGGGGGATTACACGCACACACAGACACACAAACAGTAGGGGGATTACACGCACACACAGACACACAAACAGTAGGTGGGATGTATCTTTCCCCACAGTTCACATTCCTCGTATATCACTACCAAGCTGGCAGTTCCATACCGTTCCCTCCCTCCCGAGATTAGAGGGACCTTGACAGTGTCTCTTTCCTGTCGTAAGTTTTTCAAAGTTCCAACCAGGTCAGGTCATGTATAGTTTAATTGTCCTCTGTGTTTTCTTAGTCACACACACATTTCTCTCCCTAACTTGTCTCGACCAAACCTTATTGGACTTTAGTCTAATTATTCTTAATACATTTTACATAGTCTAATAATTGCGTTAGTCTAATTATTCTTATACGTGTTACATAATCTAATAATTACGTTTCAGGGTGGAATTCTTTAGTCATTACCTTAAACATATAAATTCCCTTATCAATCCACCCTTTGACTAAATATTACACACTGATACGTCAACCGTCATATGGAGTCATAAATGTTACACAAAAGCAAACAAAACCAGTACATGTATTTACATCAGATACTCATCAATGACTGTTCTAGGCCTATATCCAATTATAACTCTTCTTTTTAGGATTTTCATTATAATCTTCATTAAATTAACAGTCTGTCTAAACATTGAAGATAGTCTCATCCACCATGGGGTCCTCGTGGTTGAAAGAAACAGAGCCATCTACTAGGCCTGGAGACATGAAGTTGTCATCCCACTGGTCGGAGCTTGGAATCGGTCCATACCTCATCATTTGTTGCGTCATCGATCTCTCTAGAGTCCTGGTGATTAAACCTCTCACACATGGGATCAAACAGCATCCACACAACACCAACACACTCATACAGGTGAAAGCAGCCCACAATACGGTAATTACAAAATGTTTCCATTTTCCAAACATACTATCGAACCACCCAGTCAGGGAGGTATCCACCCCAGAGTTCTCTGCTAACTCATGAGCTAATGTGGTTAAACCAGCCAGGGCCTTGGTCACTGATCTATCTGGAGCTGTGTTATTAAAAATAAACGTACAGCAATGAACCCCTATCATTCTTCTATAATTTCTGCCAATAACATATCGAGAGCCAGTCTATTTTACCAGGTCATGAGGGAGGTGGTGGATAATTGGTTAGAGAACCCCTTTACTGCATCCCCGGTTTCATTCATGAATCTCTGTTGATTATAATAGATGTAATTAATCCAATCCACATTTTTATTTATTGTCAACCACCAAAAGAACGTAGTGGTAAAGCCTTCACCTAATTTGATTCATAGCTTTATATTCATCTGGAACTTCCCTGGGGATGCCAATAGCATCCATCTAGACAAGGCTACTCCCATCCTGGTCAAAACTCCTCCTGTGCCTACTGTAGCCTCCTATAACTGGCCTCTGATGACTAACTCGAACTGGCTGGACCAATAACACTGGGGCGCAAGTTCCTAACCACCCTTTTGGTAGTGTCTATCGTAAGCGTCCTTTGCTGGTACAAGCCCACCATACACCAGTTATAGGTGCTCTGAGGTTAAGAATTTTCTCCTGTACTTCCAAACCTAAGTCAGCCACATTAACGATTGCCTTACAGCCATTAAAATCACCTAAGTTCTCTGGGCCCTTCTTGGATCTGTAACACTGGTACTCATCAGGAGTTAAAGTGAACCGATGTGGGTTGGCCGAGTACTTCAATCTGGCCAACCCAATCCCTGTAAAGCTATTTGCTTTCCGAGGGAATTGTTTAATGTTTACTTTAAATCCTACATCTTGACCTTCTTTGACTCCTATTCTGTAAGTTACTCGTCCTTGATGGTCAGTTTAATTACCTTAAAATCAATATTACAAATGACCTTAAATTCATTATCCAAATGGCTTTCCAATGAGGCTGATCAAACCACAAAGGAAAGTCATGATAGAGGTCATAAGTCATACCACCCCTTCAAAGAAGTGTTTCTTACTATATTAGACAAATGAAAGAAAAACCGTCAAACATTTTCTACATGTTGTATCCCAGGTTCCCAGAACATTCCTTTATCAAAAGAAATCACGTGTTTTATTAAAACTCATAAAATAAAACTTCTAAAATTCCATGTGTGTGCGTGCGTAAAGGAAATCTCCTTTAAGATATCGTGGCACTAAGACAAATGGAAATCTCACCAAACCCAAAGGAAATAGAACACACCAATCCAAACATAGTATTTAAAAAATATCAACAAATAATTATACACTATTTCTTGTGTGTGGGTATTTGCAAACCCTAGGTTAAAAACAGACAAAACCTAATAATAATGATAATTCCACTGTACTCCCTCAAATCATTAGTTTTAAACTTCCTCAATGTTTATATGTACTTAATTGAAGATGAACACCCTTAGATACAATTATCCTGGAGTGAGTTTTTGAGATGTGGTGTCTGTTGTTTTTCAAGTGTACTGTGATCCTGTGGCTACCGTTTCTCATTAAAGTATTACATTTATCCCTAACCACTGATTTCCTCGTCTGGTCTCTTCTCTGTACCTGGGTCCAACCTCACCACATCACAGATTAAAAAAATGTCTAGAGTAGGGAATTGATAATGCTTGGTCATGTTAATCCTTGTAAGAACAATTTTCTATAAATTTGTCAAAAATGTGTGCTTATGCTGCACTGTCTGGCGTGAGCAGGGCAGTGAGTTAAATGAGTGTCTTTTGGAGTCTGTTCCGCCTATTGTTATTAATGTGACTATCTTGCATACACTCAGAAAAAAAGTGTTCTTTGGCTGTCCCCATAGCAGAACCCTTTTTGGTTCCAGGTAGAACACTTTTTGGGTTCATGTAGAACCATTTCTGGGTTCTATGTGGAACCCTCTGTAGAAAGTATACCTGTGTCGTGTCTTTGGCTATGCCGGATTAAGTGATATGACATGCTATTCTATAAAATAATTTCTCTGCAATTAATATTACCTGATTAAGCTAATCATGTAAATGTAATTAACTAGAAAGTTGGGGCACAACGAAATAATGTTTATAGAGCTGTTATCTTCTGAATAAACTCTTAAAGACCTCGTAATCTTTTACATCAAAAGCAGTCAATATTTAATCGTCGCCTTATTCAGTCTCATCTGAAAGTTGTACATTCTTGGTTATCTTCACAAACCCTGGCTAACAAGTTGAATCAGCAATACAACATTTGGTTTAATTATTTATTTACTAAATACCTAAATAATCACACAGAATTACATCTACACAGAATGGATCATACATTGATTACAAATTATGTCATATAGGAAAACGTCCCTAGCGGACGAAACAGATATGACGGCTGGTTACACAAATAAAGGGGGTTGGGTTTTGAATGAAAGAGCGGGAAGACTGAGTAACAAAGGGAGAAGCTATGCTATCGGGCCGTAGGCAGCTACTCTATCGTAAATACAGAATCTTATACATTCTTAATGACCGCCCATCTGGAAAAGGAAAATGCAATAAATATTTACTCTGAGCTGCGCTTTGATCGGTTGGTCGTAGATGGAAGGCCGGTTTGTCCTTTGAAGAATGTCTGGTGGTAGAACGAATACTTGGTAGTACTGTCGTCGTGTGGTAGGAGAGATACTCTGTCCGTCCTCTCCTAGCCCACGTCTACAGTTGCTGCGCTAACGCAACGGCTAGGCGGTATCACTTCTTTAGTGAATAAGAGTTCAAAGTTCATACCAAGTTGCCATACTTTAAGCTCATGCTATATTCTGGCTGGTATAGTCGAAATTCATCCTTTCGGTGTGTAGGTCGGCCCCTTCACATTGAAATTCGATGCTAATTTCGTTAGGTTCTTGCTGAGGTTGGCTTAGTTCTGTAGGTGGTCTTTGTCCTTTCAACGTGGGGACCTCAAATCTGCACGTCCTTGGAACAGGAAGTTACATTTTCGTAAAGGGGCTTATATAGGGTTGGGAGAGGGGGCCGTGTTTCATAGTTTACAACCAGTGTCTGTTCACTTGGGCGGGGCCTCTGAGTGAGCAGAGTTTCTCTGTGACAAACCAATTCTCTCATTTAGAAGCTAAAATTACATTTAATCTTTTCACAAATAGTTTCATATTTAAACATTTAAATTGCACAACAATTCCATGTGACTCTGATATCTAGAATGTGTAGACTTCCCAAAATACAGTTTATGTCGTCCTATCATCAGTAATCAAGTCCCAACGCATATTTTCAACTTGTTGGATTACCGAAATATGGTTCCGTTTCCCACCTTTTGATGTCCCCAGAACCTCTATGTTAACAAAGGGCTTTCCCAGAGTCAACTCTATAGAGTAGAGAGAGAGAAACGGGGGGAAGTTATTTATGGGGGTCATAAACCTCCCCCATCAGGCCAACGTCATGACACCTGCACCCAAACAGGGTTCTTCAAAGGGTTCTCATATGGGGGACAGCTGAAGAACACTAAGGTTCTAGATAGGACTCTTTTTTTTCTAAGAGTATACTTATTGGTGGGCTTTCTGAAAGCAAAAACACTACTGTAATCACCTGTAGGGTCAAGACCAGTGGTGTAATGCAGGGTATACGCAGGTATAGACCATATACCCATGTAACAATTTTTTTCCGAAAAATGTATTTGTCACATGTTTCATAAGCATGTGTGAACTAACAGTGAAATGCTTACTTAAGGGCCCTTCCCAACAATGCAGAGAGAAATGAAATAATAGAAAAGTAGTAACACGTAATAAAAGTAATAATAGATACACAATGAGTAACGATAAATTGACTATATACACGGGTACCGTTACTGAGTTGATATGCAGGGGTACACGCTGATTGAGGTAGATATGTACATATAACTTGGAATAAAGTGACAGATAGTAAACTGTCACGCCCTGACCTTAGAGAGCCTTTTTATGTCTCTATTTGGTTTGGTCAGGGTGTGATTTGGGGTGGGCATTCTATGTTTTGTTTTCTATGATTTTGTATTTCTATGTTTTGGCCGGGTATGGCGCTCAATCAGGGACAGCTGTCTATCGTTGTCTCTGATTGGGAACCATACTTAGGTAGCCCTTTTTCCCTCCTTTCGTTGTGGGTAGTTAACTTTGTTTGTGGCACTAATGCCCTGTAAGCTTCACGGTTGTTTTTCATTTGTTGTTTTGTTGGCAATATTTTGAAATAAAAAGGTAAATGTACGCTCACCATGCTGCACCTTGGTCTTCTTCCAGCATCGGCCGTGACAGTAAACAGTAGTAGCAGCGTATGTGATGAGTCAAAGTTAGTGCAAAAAGGGTCAATGCAGTTGATACAGGTAGCTATTTGGTGAACTATTTATCTAACTACACTGCTCAAAAAAATAAAGGGAACACTTAAACAACACAATGTAACTCCAAGTCAATCACACTTCTGTGAAATCAAACTGTACACTTAGGAAGCAACACTGATTGACAATAAATTGCACATGCTGTTGTGCAAATGGAATAGACAAAAGGTGGAAATTATAGGCAATTAGCAAGACACCCCCAATAAAGGAGTGATTCTGCAGGTGGTGACCACAGACCACTTCTCAGTTCCTATGCTTCCTGGCTGATGTTTTGGTCACTTTTGAATGCTGGCGGTGCTCTCACTCTAGTGGTAGCATGAGACGGAGTCTACAACCCACACAAGTGGCTCAGGTAGTGCAGCTCATCCAGGATGGCACATCAATGCGAGCTGTGGCAAGAAGGTTTGCTGTGTCTGTCAGCGTAGTGTCCAGAGCATGGAGGCGCTACCAGGAGACAGGCCAGTACATCAGGAGACGTGAAGGAGGCCGTAGGAGGGCAACAACCCAGCAGCAGGACCGCTACCTCCGCCTTTGAGCAGGAGGAGCACTGCCAGAGCCCTGCAAAATGACCCCCAGCAGGCCACAAATGTGCTTTACATGTTCTTTTTAAAGTCTTGGACATTTCATAAGTGTGAAGCCTAAAGAGAAGGGAAAGTTGTGAAGTTTGGTTTTAATCTTAGGATAGAGGTAATGCAGAACGTTGTTTGAGTAGGGGTTATATTTTTGCCTACTGGTAAGAATAGGTGAGTTAGTTGTGCTCGCTGGGCTATATTTGGCTGTAAGGGATTCAGGTCTGAATAGTTGAATCGTAAAAGTTTTGTGATAGTTTCTGATGATTGTTTCTTGGTTTTATTGTTTATGTAACACCAGTGAAGTTGAGCAGGAAGTTAATGTATTCTGACATTATAATCTTTACGTGGAACAGTGTCAGGTCGTTAAAGTGGATTGCAGTTTGAGTTCATTTTTATTTTTACAGGGACAGTGCACATGAATCACAGTTGTGTGTGTCTAATGGCAGGGTATTCCAGACATGGGAAGCTCTCACACTGAAAGCAGATTGACTAAAGGTGCTTTTCCTTAAGGGAACTCATACAGTCATCTCTCATGGCGGACCTTGTGGATCTGCTGCCATAAGGTTTGGGTTTTCTGTTTAACAAAAGTACTGAGTGGAGGGGGAGCCGGGACATTTAGAATCTTGAATACAAGACATGCGTCAGTGTATTGCATACGCTTTTTCCAACTCAGGAGGTCATGCTTTCTGAGAATGTAACAGTGATGATGGCTATTTGGCTTCCTATCAAGCACTTTGAGAGACTGTTTGCAGACAGACTGAATTGGTTTTAATGTTATAAAGCAAGCTTGGGACAAACTAGTCAAGTAGTATGTTAAGTAGGGGAGTATCATAGATTTGAAGTACAGTTTGTTACCTTTGTAGTCAAACAATTTCTTATGTTTTGGAAATTAGCTAGGTTGAATTTGGTTATTTGAGTTACCTTTTTCATTTGCTTTTTAAAAGAGAGGTTGGAATCAAGTATGATGCCGTGGTACTTAAAACTTCTTAAGGCTGAGATCCCGTTAACGGGATCGACTTGACAACAGCCAGTGAAAGTGCAGGGCGCCAAATTCAAACAACAGAAATCTCATAATTAAAATTCCTCAAACATACAAGTATTTTACACCATTTTAAAGATAAACTTGTTGTTAATCCCACCACAGTGTCCGATTTCAAAAAGGCTTTACGACGAAAGCACACCATCTGATTATGTTAGGTCAGTACCTAGTCACAGAAAAACACAGCCATTTTTTCCAGCCAAAGAGAGGAGTCACAAAAAGCAGAAATAGAGAGAAAATTAATCACTAACCTTTGATGATCTTCATCAGATGACACTCATAGGACTTCATGTTACACAATACATGTATGTTTTGTTCGATAAAGTTCATATTTATATCCAAAAATCTTAGTTTACATTGGCGCGTTATGTTCAGTAATGTTTTGCCTCCAAAACATCCGGGGATTTTGCAGAGAGCCACATCAATTTACAGAAATACTCATAATAAACATTGATAAAAGATACAAGTGTTTTACATGGAACTTTAGATAAACTTATCTTTAATGCAACCCCTGTGTCAAAGCACACCATGCAATAATCTGAGTACAGCGCTCAGAGACCAAAACAAGACATACAGGTACCCGCGATGTTGTTGAGTCAACAGAAGTCAGAAATAGCATTATAAATATTCACTTACCTTTGATGATCTTCATCAGAATGCACTCCCAGGAATCCCAGTTCCACAATAAATGTTTGTTTTGTTCGATAACGTCCATAATTTATGTCCAAATACCTCCTTTTTGTTCGCGCGTTTAGTTCCAAAATCCAAATTGATGACGCGCAGGCCAGACGAAAAGTCAAAAAATTCCATTACAGTTCGTAGAAACATGTCAAACGATGTATAGAATCAATCTTTAGGATGTTTTTAACATAAATCTTCAATAATGTTTCAACCGCAGAACTCCTTTGTCTTTAGAAAGGAGAAGGAAGGCAGCTACCTCTCATGGGGGCGCGCCTGAGTGAGCTCGTGGCACTCTGCCAGACCCCTGACTCAATCAGCTCTTATTCCCCCTCCTTCACAGTCGAAGCATCAAACAAGGTTCTAAAGACTGTTGACATCTAGTGGAAGAACTTAGGAAGTACAATATGACGCCATAGACACTGTATATTGGATAGGCAAACCTACAAACCTCAGATTTCCCAGTTCCTGGTTGGATATTTTCTCAGGTTTTTGCCTGCCATATGTGTTCTGTTATACACACAGACACCATTCAAACAGTTTTAGAAACTTCAGAGTGTTTTCTATATAAATCTACTAATAATATGCATATCTTAGCTTCTGGGAATGAGTAGCAGGCAGTTTACTCTGGGCACCTTATTCATCCAAGCTACTCAATACTGCCCCCAGCCATAAGAAGTTAACAGGGAAATCATAATGAGAAAACAGCATTCACCTGAGTGTCATTAATGCCTCTAGGACGGTCTCTGCCGCCCTCTGGTGACAGGTGGAACCATGACATAATCCAATGACATTATCCAATAGCAATCCATAGTTGAGTTCATTGTAACAATATTACTGTTAGCTGTGGTGGATGTTGTAGCCTACTGTTGGCATGTGTTAGCTGTGGTGGATGTTTTAGGCCTGTGTTAGCTGTGGTGGATGTTTTAGCCTAGTGAAGGCCTGCGTTAGCTGTGGTGGATGTTGTAGCCTAATGTAGCACTGTGTTAGCTGTGGTGGATGTTGTAGCCTAATGTAGGCCTTTGTTAGCTGTGGTGGATGTTGTAGCCTAATGTAGCCCTGTGTTAGCTGTGGTGGATGTTTTAGGCCTGTGTTAGCTGTGGTGGATGTTGTAGCCTAATGTAGCACTGTGTTAGCTGTGGTGGATGTTGTAGCCTAATGTAGGCCTTTGTTAGCTGTGGTGGATGTTGTAGCCTAATGTAGCCCTGTGTTAGCTGTGGTGGATGTTTTAGCCTACTGTAGGCCTTTGTTAGCTGTGGTGAACGTTTTAGCCTACTGTAGGCCTGTGTTAGTTGTTGTGGATGTTGTAGTCTACTGTAGACCTGTGTTAGCTGTGGTGGATGTTGTAGCCTAATGTAGGCCTGTGTTAGTTGTGGTGGATGTTGTAGCCTAATGTAGGCCTGTGTTGGTTGTGGTGGATGTTGTGGCCTAATGAAGGCCTGTGTTAACTATGCTGGATGTTGTATTATATTGTACTGTAGGCCTGTGTTAGCTATGGTGGATGTTGTAGCCTACTGTAGGCCTGTGTTAGTTGTGGTGGATGTTGTAGCCTACTGTAGGCCTGTGTTAGCTGTGGGGATGTTGTAGCCCACAGTACTGTAGTGCTGTGTTAGCTATGGTTGAATTTGTAGCCTACTGTAGGCCTGTGTTAGCTGTGGTAGATGTTGTAGCCTAATGTAGGCCTATGTTAGTTATGGTGGATGTTGTAGCCTACTGTAGGCCTGTGTTAGCTGTGGTGGATGTTTTAGCCTAATGTGGGCCTGTTTCAGCTATGATGAATGTTGTAGCCTACTGTGTGCCTGTGTTAGCTGTGGTGGATGTTGTAGCCTAATGTAGACCTGTTTTAGCTGTGGTGGATGTTGTAGCCTAATGTAGGACTGTTTTAGCTGTGGTGGATGTTGTAGCCTAATGTAGACCTGTTTTAGCTGTGGTGGATGTTGTAGCCTAATGTAGACCTGTTTTATCTGTGGTGGATGTTGTAGCCTAATGTAGGCCTGTGTTAGTTGTGGTGGATGTTGTAGCCTACTGTAGGCCTGTGTTAGCTGTGGTGAATGTTGTAGCCTACTGTAGGCCTGTGTTAGCTGTGGTGAATGTTGTAGCCTACTGTAGGCCTGTGTTAGCTGTGGTGAATGTTGTAGCCTACTGTAGGCCTGTGTTAGCTGTGGTGAATGTTGTAGCCTACTGTAGGCCTGTGTTAGCTGTGGTGAATGCTACATTTGTAAACAGATATCTGTTTTCATGTACTTGTTGGGCTATTTGATTCTTAATCTATTGAAAGAAGGTGTTTGGTTTACTGATAGAAAATACAAAATGATGATTAAAGAAGTTACTTGCATACTGGCAGGGTCTTTGTATTCTCCTCTTGGTCGTGAAGATGATATGTGGAAGGAAAAGTTAAGTTCTATATATTACCAAAAACACAAAACAATCTTTCAACTCCAAACTCATTTAATAATATCATCATCTTAAAACATGAAAGCACTTTAGTCATTGAATGGTGTCGTTTTGGAACATTGGACATGCTTTATTTCAGAACTTTCACACTTTATTTAAACATCTCACATATACAAAATAGGTACAATAAACTTTGTGGTTTTGTTTTGAGAGAGAGGCCGCCTAAAATCCATTAAAAATGGATCAAATAATGTGCTGTCAGCATGAACACTGCATTGATAGGGGGAATTGAAGGAGTAAAATGTCTGAACAAAAAGAAAACAAAACTTCGAGACCAAAAAAAATTAAAAAAACAAAAACAGAAACAAAGTCAAAACCAGACAAACATCAGACCAGATTTAGGAAAATTCCACCTGCTTAAAATGGGGTTTATCAGGGGGACCTGTGCAAGACTCATCAAAGTCAATACAAAGTAACACAGTGAGAATGAGTGGTTTCCTGCTTTTCCACAGCTGCATGTTTAGCACCATAGATCTCTGCTTCAAGTAATTCAGCACCTTTGATACAGGACAGAGCTTGAAGCCGTAGAATTCGTAACATCTACGTTGTGGATCAGACAGCTTCTCAAAAGTATTTTCTAAAACACAGGCATGAGGTAGCTTCAACCTTTTTTTTTTTATAAAAAAAAAAAATTGTGGTTTTAAACCTCCTCTTTGGAAGATATACAAAGACCACAAAGTGATGCATACTTTCAGCGTTTTTATTACACTTATTAGATTTTTTACAAAATGTTGACATGTTCCACAACATGGTGTTTTCCCGCGTCTCTTTGGGCTGCTGTATTAATTTGCATTGCACAACGCTCCGTTCAGTCCATTGGTCCTCTCCGATAGAGCCCAGCTTAAGCAAGTGGATGCGCAGAGGGAATGAGCATTCAGTATAAAAAAAAACACACAAAGAAGGGCAGAGATTTTTTCTTTTTTTCTTTCTTTCTCCCTTTTTTTAATTTATCATGAGTCTATTTATTTGAAACAGACTGGGCCAATGTCCAAACCAAACTCTTGATCAGCTCCACCAATGTCCAAAGGTGCAATGTCGAGGATGGGCAGGCGAGATGGTTTATTTGTTCTGTATTCAATGACTGTCTTGCTCCACTGGCCAGTGTGTCTCTGCAGAGGTAGGACAAAAGGAGAAACCATGTATCAGAATAGTGCACTCAGTATATCATATCTTGAAAATGTACAATAATACCCTACAGTAGAAACCTATGATACTTTAAATAAAGAGTCAGGTTCCCAAACTCTTTCACTAACCAGGAATTTACAGAAAACTACCCTGAGCCTGAGTTCACCCTTCTACCATGCACTGTATCTATTTGTGGAAGTGAACACAGAGAGAGAATGAACAAAGCTATTGTTCCAGACATTGCAGTGTAAAAGAAAGGGGACTTACAGTGCAGCCATCCTCCAGAACGTTGAAAGTGAAGCGGCTGTTGCCCTCGGCCCTCAGCTCCACGTCGTTGGAACCCTGCAGGAGGACAGCCTTCTTCAGGTTGCCGTTCTCTCCATCCATGTACGCCACGCTGTTCTTGCAGTGGTATGTGATGTTCTGGGTGGCCTGGTTGGCCAGGAGACGCATGAAGGCCAGTTGTGTGGCCATGCTCTGGGGGCTCAGGGTCTCGTCGTTGTAAGCAAACTGAGAAACAACATTGGAGGAATTAAGACAGGATCAGTGTCAAGATGCAGTATCAAGCATTTAGAGAAAAACCTGGGTGAAGAATCAGATAGATATCTGATGATCTCTTTCAAATGGAACCAATGCAATCAGGTTTATGGTTCTGGAGATGAATGTAAGCCAATAACATGGGCCTATACAATACTACTAAAATATGCCTAGAATCAAACTGGTGTACCAATCAAATCAATATATCTTCCTCTCAGATGTTTAAACTGTACGCTCTTGTCATTAGAATCAGTACAGGTTCAGTCTGCTCACCTCAGTACCACCGTTAATGGTCTCGCCGAACCAGACGTGCTTCTTGTTCTCAGAGCTCCTGTACCAGTTCTTGCGGGCGATGCTCTCGGGGTGAGGGTGGATGCAGGTGTGTCCGGTGGAGAAGTCGCAGTAGGCCTTGATGGCGTCAGCGATGCAGCCCTGGTTGGGGTCGATCCAGTAGAAACCTGCAGGGGAGTACAAGAAAGAATGACATTGATTAGCACTGATAGTGTTATTATCACTATTATTACTATTATTATTAATAATCATTGAATAATAATATTATTCAACATGATACTGTCTATTGTATGGGTTTGATCACTCAAGGAGAGTATTGATAGTGACATGTAGGGTGATAGATAAAGATATGGAAAGTTAGTTAGTCTGTGTTGAGACTAGAATGAACTAGAGATTTTAGTGGTTAAGAGTTTACAAAGAGAGTGTGAGGGTTCTAAGGCACCTCGGTGAGTCAAACAATCAATGAAGAGAAAGGCAGATGTTTCTGTGCCACCAACTCACCGCTGCTCCATTCGGGGTGGGTGAGTCTGATGTCTCTGCAGGTACGGGCGGGGTTCTTCTTGGAGCCCTCGGGGGTGAGCATGTTCTCGATCTGGGAGTTCAGGGACTTGATGGTGGCGTCCACCTCATAGTCCTTGGCCCTGAGAGAGGGCTGATCGGCTCTGTACTCATCGTAACCACCAGACTGGTCGTATCCACCACCAGCGGGACCTGCGGGCCCGGGAAGTCCAGGAGAGCCGGGTGGACCCTGTGGGCGAGAGAAGAGAGTTAACAACCTCAACCTTAGTAAGGTGGGTCACTGCTGCTGATGCTGATGCTGATGCTGCAGAGAAGTATCTCATTCACACTTTCTCATGCTAAAAGCTTAACTTGTATCAGTGAAGTTCTTTTTAAGTAAATTATAAGTCAACCTAGATCCATTATGTGTTGCTATGTTAACAGCTAGTGTCTGCCTTCACACCTTAAACAATCAGTCCCCTTCGTCACCAATTCTGTGGCATTTGGCTGACTGACTGAGTGGCTGACTGGCTGACTGACTGAGTGGCTGATTGAGGCAGTTATGTGAGTACTAGATAAACTCACAGCAGGTCCAAGATGTCCAGGGGAACCACGGTGTCCAACAGGTCCGATAGCACCATGACCTCCAGCTCTACCATCCTTACCAGGGGGACCATGGGGTCCGGCGGGGCCCTAGAGACAAGGAGAGGTAGAGGACAAGGAGAGGTGTCAAATACATTTATCTGTCTAGTTGGAAGAAGATACAATGGAGGGAGCGTTTGATGTGGATAGTAATAGTTACTTACTCTGGGTCCAGCAGGTCCAGTGATACCAGCAGAGCCAGTCTCACCAGATGGTCCCTGTAGGGGAGAGATATGATTAGACAGGAAAGTTCAGGGGTAGCTAAAGTTGGTCCCTGTAGGGGAGAAATATGATTAGACGAGAGCTCAGGTGTAGCTAAAGTTGGTCCCTGTAGGGGAGAAATATGATTAGACGAGAGCTCAGGTGTAGCTAAAGTTGGTCCCTGTAGGGGAGAAATATGATTAGATGAGAGCTCAGGTGTAGCTAAAGTTGGTCCCTGTAGGGGAGAAATATGATTAGACGAGAGCTCAGGTGTAGCTAAAGTTGGTCCCTGTAGGGGAGAGATACGGCTAGCTCAGGAGTAGCTACAGCATAAGAACATTGTCGTACTGTAAATTATTTTGATATTTACGTGAAGTGGCTATAAGGCGTCTATAAATGAAATGGTGAAGCTAATACAAACTTGGGCATATGGGATGGGATATTTCAGGATAGGAGATTAGATCATATTGAATTGATCTTGATGGATGGTCACAGCAGTCATCATGACTTACATTAGGTCCGGGCATTCCCTGGAGACCACCATGTCCACGCAGACCCTTCATGCCTCTGTCTCCCTTCTCTCCAGCGCCACCCTTCTCTCCGCGGGGACCAGCGGGGCCCTACAACACAAGGAGACACAGAACCATAACACAGGTGTGTTATTTCACATTTAGTATAGGCACAACTAGGCTATGGCTACAGTATAGTCCACAGTATAGGCACAACTAGGCTACGGTGATGCATTAAGATAAATTAAATGATTAGTGGAGTTCTAATTCAGATGAGGTATGAGGTTAGACAGGGTACTCACGGGGGCACCACGGGCACCAGCAGCACCGACGGGACCACCGTTTCCAGTGGGGCCCTATAGAGGCAGAGAGGGAGAAGATATATCCACATCAGCATGCTAGAGATAGAACCACAGGAACAATTCTTCTGTGTAGCGTAGAAGTGATGTTTCTGTTTCATGTGAATGCTTTTTTTCTATAAGTATTGTAGTATTTATTTAACCCTTATTTTACCAGGTAAGTTGACTGAGAACACATTCTCATTTACATTTCCAGTAACGACCTGGGGAATAGTTACAGGGGTTATATGGGTATATGAAGAAGGAGCCTCTCATGGGAAAGCTAGGGGAAATACTGTAACATCATGCCATTGCTAACATGGACTCCACCGTCCTCCTTCTAGAAACCAGTTAAACGTGCCCTTCGTCAACCCTGTTCAGGGGGTCCAATTCGGGTAGGGGGGGCACTTACAGACTCTCCACGGTTTCCAGGTCTGCCAGCGGAGCCAGCGGGTCCGTTGGGTCCAGGTTGACCAGAGCTTCCAAGGGCTCCAGGAGAACCAGGCTCACCACGGTCACCCTGCGAGGGCGCAAAGTTCAAGGTTCAAAGTTGAAAGTTCAAGACATTATAGTTTTAACTGATATTCATATGAACTTAACATGTTCCTGAGATGAAGTTTGTAAAATGGAAGCCAAAGGGAACATTTCCACTCCACTACAAGATGGATTTAGTCCTGAATTCAGCTCAGGTGAACGGTGTCGTCAGTACTGTGAGGTATAAATTACGCTCCGGGGTGAAGTTGTCCCAAGGTATGATCAACTTCCCCTCTACCAATCGTAACCTTAACCATTAGAGGGGAAAATTCTAAACTGACCCCAGATTAGCGTCTAGGGGCTACTTCACCCTACAGCATAACTGACAGAGAGCACTGTACCTTGAAGCCAGCAGCTCCGGGACGGCCGGGAGGTCCATCGTTGCCAGAGTTACCCTGTGTGGTGACACAATAGCATGTTAATTGTGTTGCCATGGGAACTGTGGGTAAACTAAAATGTAGGATTTGGGCCATGAGTCTAGAATACAGGCTCTGAGTACTTGTTTAACACATCAAACAATCAACCCTTACCTCACGTCCAGCTTCTCCCTGAGTACCAGTCATACCGGGCATGCCAATGTTACCAGAGGGACCACGGGGTCCAGAGGCACCAGCAGGTCCAAGTCTACCAGGCTCACCCTGAATGGCACAGAGTATCACAGGGTCAACACAGTACAAACACATACCATAGTAAGTAACTATGTACTGTATCCATAACTCATCAATAGATCGCAGCGCAAACAAATCTGGTTGTCTGGGCTCCACCTGTCTGGAATAGAACTGTGATTTGCCCCATTTGATCAAAATCATTCCCATAAAATATGACAAATTGCTATTTTTACAGAGCCTTTTTGTTTGTTCTGTGGTCGGATGTGTCTGCTAGGGCAGTTTGAATAATGTTTTGAAACAGAAGGTGTGATGCTCTCACCACAGCACCAGGACCGCCAGGAAGACCCTTGTCACCACGGGAACCAGGCAGACCAACGAAGCCAGAGGGTCCGAGCACACCTTGGGGTCCAGCGGTACCAGGAGCACCCTGAACAGGGACAGGAGATCAGGAGGTGAGAGTGGAGAAAAGCATAGAACAGAGAAAGAAACACAATCACTTTCCCCCGTCATCGCCATAAGTGGTGAATGGGGCTGTTTTGTTATGCAACCCAAACAATGTAAAACGCTTTGAGATCTAATGAAAAGCTAGCCTGGTCCCAGAATGGTTCTGTGCTGTTTTGCCAACTCCTATGGTCCTATGGCAAAACAGCACAAACAGATCTGGAACCAGGCTAGTGAAAGCCACAGCATAAATCCTTTATTGAGGAGAAGCTTACTGAGAGGCCTCAATGGGAGTTATGATGACTTACGGGAGGACCGCTCTCTCCACTGGGTCCCTTGTCTCCAGTGATACCAGCGGGGCCAACAACTCCCTGCTCTCCCTGAGGTCCACCGGGCCCAGAATCACCACGGAGACCACGAGGGCCATCCTTGCCAGCGGGACCGGCGGAGCCAGGGGGCCCAGCAATACCCTGTGTGTAGGGAAGAGGACAGGACAGGTGGTTGTTGAGGATAAAAAGTGGGAGGAGTATCTGTGTATGTTTGTTCAGAATCAGCCAGGATGTTGTTATCTCTGATAAGAGACTGACATGAGTGAAATATGAACACAAGTGGTTTGAATAACTACATGATGTCTAGCCAGCATGATATTGCTTCTAAGTACAGATGTAGGCTCTTAATTCGAGCCAATTTGCTATAGCAAGAAAATAAACCTGCAGCAACAGGAAATGTGAATTATTATGTGGATTTTTATGAATGCACATTTTTGTAGGGTTTGATAATTTCTTTGTAAGGGAATGTCAGTCTAAATTACAAACTTAAGAAGCCTTTTTAAACCTCAAACACACCACACGTTTTAAATGTGTAAAAGTTATCCTGCAATAGGGTGATCAAATGAAGATCCTACATCTGTACAAAATGGCACCTCCGTGTGTTTGTGTGTGTGTGTGTTAACACTACTGCCGCACTTACAGCGGGACCGGGGCCTCCAACTCTACCGGCAGCACCAGGGAAACCGGTCAGACCCTGAAGAGAAAGAACACACACAAAGGTCAAAGGTTAGAAAGCAGCCAAGGTCACTGGGTCACAGAGATATGGGGTGTCGTTGTGTGTGTGTGATATCAGTGACAGTACTTACAGAAGGTCCAGCATCACCACGACCACCAGGAGGGCCAGCGGGTCCGCTAGCACCCTAGACAAGCACAGGAAGTCAGTTTACATCATCATCTTCACAAGTAGAGGATATCATTCCCAGTGAGGATGTACATCTTGTAATAATAACAACATTTGCCACTTAGCAGAGGCTTTTATCCAAAGAGACTTAGTCATGCCTACATACATTATACATATTGGTGGCCCTGTGTATCAAACCCACAACCCTGGCAGTGCAAGCACCATTCTCTACCACCTAAGCCAAACAGGACCATGTACTGCATATAATTGTCTGTGTGAATGATTCAGTGGATTCCCATTGAAGTAGGTGGTAAGAATGGGCTGTGTGTCGCACATTGGAATTAAGAGGACCAACTAAGTAAGTGACTTACAGAAGGTCCAGATTGGCCAGCAAGTCCAGCAGGGCCGGCGGGGCCGACATCTCCCTTTCCACCAGCGGGTCCCTTCTCTCCTCTAGGGCCAGACTGACCATCAGAACCCTGCATGGGATGCACAGACATGGGTCAGAACAGAACCCACAGAACAAAGGCTGCAGAAACACAAGGTAGTGTGTGTGTTTGTGTGTGTATGTGTGTAAAGGTGTGTGCACACAAGTTTGTGTATGTGTGTGTATTAGTCTGTCAGACAGTGAATTAGTGTGTGTGTTTACGTGTGTGTTTCCATGCATCGGTCAGTGAAGGAGTGAGCTTGTGTGTATGTCTCCATGTTAAAGAACATCACTATATTTTGATGCATACATGTATGTGACGTGTTTGTGTGTGGTTTCAGGGTATCAACCGAATCAGTACTTACAGGGGGTCCGGCGAAGCCGGGAGGTCCAGCAGGTCCACCCTCTCCACGCTCTCCCTAAATCAGAGCAGGAACACAGAGACAAATGGTCAGAGGAGCCCATCCATGTACAGTAGATATATACACATCCATCCAACCATCCGATCATCCATCCAACCATCCATCTAACCATCCATCCAGCCATCCATCTAGCCATCCATCTAGCCATCCATCTAACCATCCATCCATCTAGCCATCCATCCAACCAGACAGATAATCAAGCATCAACTAGACACTGATATAACATGACATTGTTGGATTCTATCTTGAAATATACTTATTCCTGTCACCATACTAGAATGTATTGATTACTTTACATCTATAAGAAATGTATATGTTGGAGTCAATGAAGGGTGAATAGGAACTCTGTGTACAGAAAGTTACTGTGTGAGACAAGGGGCAGTACAGAAAGTTACTGTGTGAGACAAGGGGCAGTACAGAAAGTTACTGTGTGAGACAAGGGGCAGTACAGAAAGTTACTGTGTGAGACAAGGGGCAGTACAGAAAGTTACTGTTGAGACAAGGGGCAGTACAGAAAGTTACTGTGTGAGACAAGGGGCAGTACAGAAAGTTACTGTGTGAGACAAGGGGCAGTACAGAAAGTTACTGTGTGAGACAAGGGGCAGTACAGAAAGTTACTGTGTAAGACAAGGGGCAGTACAGAAAGTTACTGTGTGAGACAAGGGGCAGTACAGAAAGTTACTGTGTGAGACAAGGGGCAGTACAGAAAGTTACTGTTGAGACAAGGGGCAGTACAGAAAGTTACTGTGTGAGACAAGGGGCAGTACAGAAAGTTACTGTGTGAGACAAGGGGCAGTACAGAAAGTTACTGTGTGAGACAAGGGGCAGTACAGAAAGTTTCTGTCTGTTCAAACATTTTATTGCTGAATATGAATATTTCTACGGAAGGAGGTAAAGAGCAACAGTCTAGTCTCAGTTCCTGATAAAGGAAGGCCAGTTTCTATAGAACTAGGACAAGGAGAGATGTGGAACTCAACTCGAGATAAGGTCAACAGTTGAAGAGAGAATAAACCTCTGGGAGGGGGGCCACACACACACACACACACACACACACACACACACACACACACACACACACACACACACACACACACACACACACACACACACACACACACACACACACACACACACACACACACACACACACACACACACACACACACACACACACACCAGTAAGAGGAACAGGCTGAGTTCCTGCCTAGCAACAGAAACTGATTGTTTATCTTAGACATACTAGGAGGTGACTCCATCTAGTCAGAAGGTATAAATATGCTTGTGTGTCCGTTCGTCCGTTTGAGTTTTTACTCTGTTTGTTTAGAACCTAACAACATGATAGTGTTGACTGATATAGCGTCTATATTGGGTAGACATTCTGAATATTAGATCATGTTAGTCCTTAATTCCTTTGATGAGGGGTGATGAGCAGACATGTTATAATGTGTTATAGATGTGTTATATGTGTTATGTGTTATATAAGTGTTTGTAGGTACTTACACTGGGTCCACGAAGACCAGCAGGTCCGGCAGGGCCGAAGGAGCCAGACTCACCCTGAAAGAGAGCAAAGATGAGAATGTGTGGGCTGAATCAATCCAAAATATGTCTGTATAACTTTGACCAGTCAAACCTAGATCTTCAAGTTCCACAGAATGTCCAGTATTTAAGTGTATTGACTATTTGTTTCCAAAAAATGCAAAATAGTTGTTACTATGACTACCATCATCAACTGCCATATGCTGGTAGATGAGTTTGAAGTATGATGATGTATAATGGAGCAGGTGTCCAGGCAGTGTGCTTTCTGCCAGGTTCATGTCCAGCGTTAGGAGAAAATGTTTTGAAACAGGGTGGTGCTTGTCCAACTTTCTGTTTTACGATGCAAAATGTTTAAAAAATATGGGTGAGCGGTACAGTGTACCCTCCTGAACATAACCCTGGTTTCCATCCTTTGGAGATGACATCAGCTGTTGTGACCTCGGCAGTGTGCAACTGCAAACTGCCCAGCAGATGGCGAGGTTAAGATTCTAGCTTCACAAGCTGTGGCAGGTGGTGTGCTCATAGTCCTTCTCTTTGGTCTGGAGTAGACAGGCATTTGTTGTTTTCCAAATATTCAGAATGACCACACTCAACAATATGGTCCAGTCCATATCTTGATCACTTGTGGAGAGCCAAAGAGTCTTGAAATGGCCATTGACATCATTGCTCCTCTGAAGGTCAAGCCAAAGAGTCTTGAAATGGCCATGGACATCATTGCTCCTCTGTAGGTCAGTGAACATTAGGCCTACTCCATCTTGGATTTCTTGGATATGCACAATCGTTGACAAATCTTCCCTAAGTGAGCCCCACAATATTTCTCATCATCTGAACCAACGTATTTCCTTCATCCTTAGATATCCTTTCATGTGTTGAGGTTAAAGGAGACGATATTCAGGCTGTTTACCTTTTCACCATTAGCACCGGAAGGTCCAGGGGGTCCACTTGGTCCGGGGCCACCCTAGAAAGAGACACAAGGTACAAAGTCAGACTAAGACACAATAGAGACAGAATAACAATGAATTGGATGTTGTTTTCATTGTGAAAGTGACCACATTAGATGAGAGAGGAACTTACACGGGCACCGTCTCTTCCCATGTTACCCTCAAGTCCTCTGTGTCCACCCTCACCCTAGATTGGAAAGGGGGAAAAGACATGTTACAGTCCCTCATTTAAAATAGCCATTATATAGAGTTGTTTTTAGTCTAGGTCTATCAGATAAAATCAGTATTTCAAATTCTCCCAGTGTTTGTACTGTAGGACAACTTTATCAAGCACTGCATTTCACATCAGCATATCAGAAATTATAATTTACATCAATTCTAGCTTTTATGCAACTTTTCACATGATTTCTGTTTTTCTTGTGAAATGTACCTTTTTTATATGTTTACAGGCGGCATATTCTGGGGGGACTTACCTTCTCACCCTTGGGTCCGGGAGTACCACCAGCACCGCGCTCACCGGGCATACCACCGGGTCCTTGGTGTCCAGCGGCACCAACAATGCCGACAGAACCAGGCTCTCCCTGAAACAGAGACATTGGTGAAGAATGGTTCCACCTATAAGCTATCCAACTCATGGAGCAAGCTCATGAGTGGTTAGGAGCTTCATCTGACTACAGTGCTTAAAAGAACAGTTGTGTATTTCTCATACAGAATACACCAGTACTATCAGATCTATCGTTCATATATTTTAGTTATACCGACTGTAGGGCCAGGAGGATTTCCAGACCACATGACCTGACCAGGTGAACAGGACAAACTCTGGGCCTTGTTTACTAAGCCCTTCATAGAGCTGTGCTCACCTTGCCACCATCGGGGCCAGGAGTTCCAGCAGGTCCACGAGCACCGATGGCTCCCTGAGATCCGCCAGAGCCAGCAGGACCAGAGTTTCCACGCTCTCCCTAGGAACAGACATAGAGAGAGGGCGACTGTCAGCACCAGGGCTCTGTCATGGGCACACCACAGTATGTATACACTACAAATGTGTGGATGTGAATTGTATATAAAAATAGGGTCTAGTTAAGGCCTATACTTAAGAGTACAGGTAAATGGGTGAACAGCAACATGTGTTTGGTTGACCAGCTGTTAGAAGATCATACTTAATGTTCTGTGAGAGGGATTCATGAGTGGACATACCTTGACACCAGCGGGTCCTGGGAGTCCCTGGTCTCCGGGCATACCCTGTTGAGAGATGAATGCTTTGTTAGTTAAAAATATTACAAAACAATGCTTTGTTAGTGCAGAATATTACATAGTGAGAATACTATTAAAATATACTGAAATGAACAGTAAGAGGTAACATTTCTATAAACAAAAATATATTTTGCAGTTAGTGATTTTGTGGAAATATATATGCGTTTGTGGATGTTGGTTTGCTATGGCTTTGCGGATGTAGGTTTGTTCTAGGTTTGTGGATGTACACTGGGTTTGTGTTACAGATCAGGGTTCTAGGTTTGTGGATGTATAATGGGTTTGTGTTACAGATCAGGGTTCTAGGTTTGTGGATGTATAATGGGTTTGTGTTACAGGTCAAGGTTTGTGGATGTACACTGGGTTTGTGTTGCAGATCAAGGTTCTAGGTTTGTGGATGTATACTGGGTTTGTGTTACAGGTCAAGGTTCTAGGTTTGTGGATGTACACTGGGTTTGTGTTACAGGTTTGGTTACTCACTTGGTTGCCAGCTTTGCCAGCCTCGCCGGCAGGTCCAGCGGGACCGGGCAGACCCTGGAAACCAGGAGCACCAGAAGGTCCCTGCTCTCCCTTCTCACCAGCGTTACCCTGTAGAAGAGGATGGCATCAAGGTCAATCAAATCAAATACAGTTCACTGTAAGATAAGATTCTAGTTATTACATGTGTGTGTTTAAATGAAATAGTGCAGACTACTTACAACGACTCCAGCTGGGCCGGAAGCTCCATTGTTGCCATCGGCACCGGGGCCGCCCTAAGCAGAGACAGGGAGAGAGGTAGGGGAATGATCAATGATCCATGATAGTTTTGTCAGTGTTTATCATGGAACTCATGATTTGAGGAAACACAACTCTAAACTCTAACTATAAATCTAGAGTAAGTAATACATTTGTTTGGACTGTTTGGCTAGCGTCCTGTCAGTCCTACGACGTCACAGATTTAGGATACTCAGCTTTACCAACTGCCAATTTGAGAGATATCTACCATAATAGTAAATTAATTCCCTTTTACAGTAGAGAGTTGATAATGTAATGAATGTTGTCTGATGCGGGGTTACCTTCTCTCAGACCAGTAGAGAGTTGATAATGTAATGAATGTTGTCTGATGCGGGGGTACTTACTCTCAGACCAGTTGCACCAGTAGGTCCCTTATCTCCACCCTTGCCAGCCTCACCCTGGAGGGCGAAAGGGAAGAAGAGATGTCAGATGAACATCATGTTGATGTACAGACCATCATCAAGATAAGTACAAATCTTTCTACTCCTAAAATCACATTCTGTCCATATTTTATTTTATCCTTCAATATCACTTCCTTTTTACTCTTTAGATCATAATCTGTCCATAGCGAAGTGCAACAAGACCCTAGCTGTCTCTCTCACGGTCCAATCTCATGCTATCAAGTCATCCTCTAGCAGATCTCCTTCCTGGTTTTACTTTACTTGCTGGTTCTACATCCAGTTTCTACTTACTCCAGGTCCCTTGGGGCCGGGGAATCCGATGTTACCGGGCTGGCCTCTGGGTCCAGTTGGGCCGGGGGGACCAGTGCGGCCATCCAGACCAGCAGCACCCTGGAAGAGGACACACACAAAACAACGGGGATCAGATATGACACAACACCACCAGGTGGGTGTTAACATTGGTGGTGGATGGGGTGGGTAACCGTACCACCAACACAATGTGACTGCTTTGAACCAATCCATTATCATGGCACCAGTTTTATTGTATACTTTTTTAAATAATGTAGAGCGTTTGAAAGGATCAATATTGGAGATGACGTGTTTGATCACTTACAGATGGGCCTTCCTTGCCTGGGGGTCCACCCTGTCCAGAGTTTCCGGGGAGGCCCTATAAACAGACAGAACTTGTTAGTCATTCAGCATCACAGCTAGAGAACACATGCTGTATTTGGTTCAGAGATTAGACAATCAGAGAATCCATTACACATCTGATACAAATATTTTGATTGACAGGTGTGTGTGACACTTACTCTAGCTCCAGTCAGACCAGACTCGCCAGCACGACCGGCATCACCAGGGGCTCCACGGATACCACCAGGGCCGGTGGCTCCACGAGCTCCGGGCATACCCTGTCAGAGAGAGGAGGAGGAAGAGCAACCCATGAGTACAAAACAGTCACTAAATTACAAGGTAAAAGTCCGTTTTTTTTCTGCCTTTGAACAATTGTCATCATGGTAAATCATATTTTTGGTAACTTACAATGGGACCACCTCTTCCCTCCAGACCAGGCAGACCACGAGTTCCAGCACCTCCCTACGACACACACACAGAGAGAGACATGTTTCAACCACATCTGCAACTTATATCAAACACACCACACCACAAGAATATCCCTAGCCTGGGTCTGGTAAACTGGGTCTGGGATAATATACTCACTCTAGCTCCACGCAGACCAGCGGGCCCGGTGGCACCAGCCTCGCCAGTTGAGCCTCTCTTGCCCTCCTCACCAGCGGGACCAGCGGCACCCTGGACACCAGAGTGACCCTGAAGGAGAAAGCAGAGACATTAGAGACTGCCACAAACACACACCATGTACTGACATAATGCTAGAGCATACCTATACTGCTAAACAGCAGTAGTATGGATACTCACAGGCTCTCCCTTAGCACCAGAATCTCCCTTTTGTCCAGAGGGTCCAGGGTCACCCTGCAGTCAAAGAAACACAGATACATGATCAAATCACTCAATATTCATACAGATTGTGTGAATAAAGTAAATGTTCTGTGAATAAAGTTAAGTGTTGTTGCATTGGTTTTTAGGTCCAGCGGTACTCACACCAAGGCCTCTAGCTCCAGTGGATCCTTGGGGGCCCTGAGGGCCGGGACCTCCTCTTGGGCCAGGGAAACCAGGGGCTCCAGCAACACCGGGGAGACCCTAGAACACACACACAGGATGGAAGAAATGGTGAGTAAGGAGACAGCTGAAGGACCTACTGCATAAACATTACCATACCATTACCTAATCACATTACCCAATATCCAATGGTTTCACTACAACAGTTACTTATGGCTAATATCACATGTATGTAATGTGGGAACAACTGAAATAAGTTCTGTACATCATGAATTCCAAAGCTAAAGTGATTCATTGTTGATGTTATTTGAGTGATATTTGCTGTTGTGCTACATTCATAACTCATATCATACCTACACAAGTTCAAGGATCGAGTGAACAAGATTTTACATCTTGACCTTTGTCTGGCCCTAAATAACCATTGAACTGTCAATCTAGTCTACCCACAATGCAACTATGGCCAGAATACTTACAGCAGCTCCCTTGGCGCCGTTGATACCGTTGTTACCAGGGTTACCCTACAAGGAGAGGAAAAGGAAAGAGAGTGTTGCAGACAAGTGTGTGGAGGTGCCAAGACAACAAGAAACCATGATGCATGACGCAAAATAATGACGCTACATACAGTACATCAGGAAAAGATAACCAGAAAACAAGAGAGAGCCTTCAATACGACATGTTTCACACTGTGAGAATGTTGTGGTTTGTTGGTATCTGTGTATACTTACAACGGGACCGACGGGGCCAACAGCTCCATTGATACCAGGCTCTCCTCTGCCTCCCTGAGGTCCGGATGGGCCATTGGATCCAGCACCTCCAATCTCTCCCTGTAATAGAGACACTATCCAGTCAGATGGGTAGTGGGCTGTTTTAGGATGCTATATAGATGTTGTTATGTTATGGTATATAAATCCTCATGGGAATACTATGCATGGAATCAGTAGTTTGGTCAATGTGATTGGTCCCTTTACAGTAAACCAATCAGATTACCGGATAGTAATAACCAATTAGAGAGACATCATGTTTTTGGTGTGGAGAAAGCTTCTTAGATGTGCCTTTACAGTTCCCAGAACTGGGAATCTGGGAATCTTCCTTGGTGTCCACACTAATAATGTCCATGATATTCTACAGATGACATTCTACAGGTGATATTCCAAGGATGATATACTAGGGATTGTGATAATGAAGAACTGCTCTGGAGATGACATCACACTTACCTTGGGGCCAGGGGCACCAGGGAAACCAGGGGGGCCAGCTGCTCCAAGAGGACCCTGGGAAACAGAAAATAGAGAGAGGACATAGTGAAATAGAGGTCAAGGGTTACAGTAAAGGGTTGTTAGATGAAGCTACCCCTAGAAGCAGATGATTTAACTTCAGTTTTAGCATTTCCACCTGTAATGATTTCGGTTAGGATTAGGTGAGGGATCAGATCTGGGCCTAAAGGCACAGTGACTTCTATCTGGCATTATATTACACAACAGAGGGGTCACATGTATGTGATCCATTAGGTTAAGGGGTCAGAGGTTATTGGGTCAAAGGGGGAGCCGGACTCACAGCAGGGCCGGCGGGTCCAGTGCTTCCATCAGCACCACGGGCACCAGCTGGTCCAGCAGGGCCGGCACGCCCTCTCTCACCATTCAGACCACGAGAACCCTGGGGTGGGGAAGAGAGAGTGGGAGAGAGAGAGAGAGTGAGAGAGAGAGAGAGAGAGAGAGAGAGATAGAGAATGGTTGAGGACAAGTGCACTGGGATTTTGTAAAGTGTGTGTATGTACAGAGAATGTGTTGTATATAATCTATTCCTGGTTGTACAATTGATGTCCTCATCTCCACTGTGTGTGTCCTTTGCAATCAGCTATGTGAATGCAATTTCTTTTGAATGTGACAAATGGTAAAGAATCATCGTGAGGTACAATCAGACTCTATGCAGGTGACATGTTTCATTAATGATACATGTACATATGCCTTGCCTGGCACCATGCTGATGCTGACATTTCCCTCTAGGGAACAATACGAGGGAAAAGACAAGGGTGACGTCATGTGTGAACTTACAGCTTGTCCGGGGGTTCCGTTAGCTCCATGGGCACCTGTCTCACCCTATGTGAGAAGCAGAAGAACACGTATTCAGATGACAGGCACTCATAGGAGGTAGAAAGTTAAGATGAGTTTGAACTCTGGGACATATCTAGATTGGTAAGCATGAGTGTCCTAAAAAATGTATTCTCTGAGATTTAGAAAAAATATGTAGTACTATGTATGTGAGTGGTAAAACAAGAACTGACCTTTGAGTAACTGCTATCAATGTAGAGTGATCACGACTAAACATGCACTAAAATGTGCTACTGTATGCGAAACTCACTTTACTTTTAGGTGTTACAGGGCCTGTTTCCTGGACCCAGATTAATCCTATATGTGGAATAAAAAGCTTGCACAATGGATCTCTCCATTGAAAGTGTTTCCTAGTTCAAGACTAGGCCTAATCTGTGTCCGGGAAACCAGCCCACAAAGATGAAAGCTAAATCTCTGTTACACCTCTGTATTAGGCCGCTTGTGAAATATGTTAGATTTGCCAGCGGTAAGAGAATAAACTGTGATTGAGGAAGGTGTGGCTGCAACATTACCTTAGCACCAGAGGTACCAGACTCTCCCTTGCGTCCATCCAGACCATTGTAACCCTGGAGCACAACGAGAACAGGTTAGCATCCTGAGACAATACACAAATATTATAGTCTAAAATCAATTAAAACTGTAAAATATGTATATCAAATGATATTTTTTCCCCCATATCATTCAGAGCATATTGATTATCTGGTGAGGGAGTTTTTGGTTTGATCATTATCTACAGATCTCTGCTTCTTGCATTCTATTTGATATGGGATGCATTTTCGCTCAGCTTCATGGGATACAACTCCTCCTAATTTCCCATAATCCCCACAGTTTTACCTTCATATCACAAGCTATTCCCTTCATAGTGCACTTGACTGGAGCCACATAGGTCAGAAGTAGTGCTCTAAATAGGGAATAGGGTGTCATTTGAAATGAGGGATATGTGTGCAAGAGGAAGCAGGAGGAGATGTGTGGGATACCGTGATATACCGTGAGATACATATTTTCAGAACATGACAGGGTCACATTCAGTGAGGTGCAACATTACAGAACATCCAGATAGAAATGTATTACGTAGAATAGACACGCTTCTCTGTCATGTGGAATCACATGAGCTCTATATAAGTCACCTCTATCTGTAACCTTCAGAGCATTGCACTCCTGGGAAGACATTAGGAGTGGCAGGGCCTAGCATGTATTTATGTAAATACTCACTCTGTGTCCCTTCATTCCAGGAAGTCCAGGAGTTCCGGGGAATCCACGAGCTCCCTACAGAGGAGGGAGAGAAGAGGTTAGAAAAACTGTGTCTCTTTCTCTGCATGTTTTAAATGATAACACTTTATGGGTTCATGCATATTTAGTGTCAAATGTATATTTAGTTAACAAATCTGTCAGCTCTGGACATTGCCCTTACCTGAGTTCCGGGGCCACCTCTGTCACCAGGCTTGCCAGGTCTGCCGTTGTTACCCTACAAGTGAACAGACAAGCTGCATTAGATTAGATGTGTATACTGTAGGTCCACTATCATGAAAGCATTTGTAGCATTGGTAGTCTGTAGATTTTCCACATTAACTTATTGCCCCAGTAGGCAATTAGTGCCACAGTTAATTATTTCAAAAGTTAGACCAAAATAATGCAGATGATTTTAACTGTTTACTTACATCCTCACCAGCCTTGCCAGCGGATCCAGTGGGTCCACGAGCACCAATGGAGCCCTTGGATGAGAGAGAGGTCACAGATCAGAGGTCAGGGTTCAGAGTTAAGGTCACAGTCACATTCCAAGTTCTAGGTTCTAAGTTATAGATTGCCTTTCTGTGTAGTAGCGTCAATTAGTAAAAGGCTTGATGATTAGTTGACTAATGAAATTAGGTGTGCCGGTTTAGGTTAGAGTTTCCATGAGAGAGTTATCTTACAGTCTGTCCGGGCTCTCCAGGCTCTCCAGCGTGTCCTGTGAATCCTTGGGGTCCCTGTTGATGGGAAGACACATAAGTGAGCCATTTTGTACAAATTAGACATAGAAATAAACAATGATATCAGTTAGGTGTAAGGAGCAGAACCAGGAGATATTCCAGCCTGACCATGTGATCTGACCAGGGAAAACAGGGGATTATTTCTGATCAGGTCACTTAGTCAAGAAGACCTCCTGGCCTTTGTGTTGAGTTTATATGAGAGAAAGACACAACATTGAGTCATTTGACATATTACATTCGTGAACTACTTACAGGGGATCCGGGAGGTCCGTTGGGTCCTCTAGATCCCATTAAACCCTGAGGAGAGAAAGACAAATCACATTCAAATAAGATCAAACAAAAGCACCTACATCATTTCAATACTGTTCAATGGAAGTGCACATCCAATGTAGATATAAATATGTGTATGGGAGAATGCAATTGGAAATATGGCAACCCAAAAACTTTTGCATAAAATCGGGGAACGCATGCCTATAAAAATCGAGAAATGTATGAGGTCTTATCTGAAATGAAATGTATGAGATCTTATCTGAAATGAAATCTCAACGGATTTGGGAGGAAGGGGAATACAATTTGAAGAGAATAAAAGGGTAATACAACTATTCATGTTTACCCAATTGGTATTCTATTGGTAAACACTTAACTATGTATCTATTGGTAAACACTTAGCTATGAGAGGGGTCACAGCAACAGATAAAGAAATAACTGCAGTGCACCTATCATGTCCAGAGTTTGGTGTAATATTCTGTCAGCTGCTCCATGCAGGACGATGAAGAGGATATGATCAGTGCCAGAACAGTGTATGATCTATTCCACAACCTTGTTTCTGGCTCGATTCCAATATATACCCATAGGCACTGAGAAGATTAGGAATAACTCTACCTTGCCCTCTCATAGGCCAGGTGGAATTTTCACAACATTACTTGCTTACATCCATCTTATCAGATCCACACAAGTGCCTAGGGGCCAGGGGCTAGGCAAGGACTAGTGCCAAGGGAATATGCCTATGGGCTAAGCAGGGACAGTGCCAGGGGCTGGTGCCTTGTAGGTGGTGGCTTCAGCATAGTGCCAAGGGGTCAGGGGTCAGGGTTTAATGTGGGGTTAATTCATGGTCACCCTCTCCCTCTTGTATTTGGGGCCTCACCATTGGTCCAGGTCCGGGGTCACTGCCCTTTCCTCCATCAAACTGAGCAGCAAAGTTCTGGCAAAAGAAAAAAGGGACACAAATCATTAGCACACAAATTAACAAGGAATATAAGCCATGTTTAGGTAATTATGATAATATACATGTATTGTGACAAATAATAATTGCATAGTAGTCATAAATTCCATTGATTAATCCCAGATGTTCGGTTGAGGGTCTTGAGACATGAGAGTAGTAGTCCTTAGTGTCAACCATGATGAACCACACTGAACAATATTGACAAACTGTACCAGTATTGAACATTTATTTTTGGTATAAAACTAAATAATCTCATAATATAAACTCACTGGAACCTACAATCATCATGTCGTGTGTGTAATAACATGGTAGTAACTATGTAACAACAGCACTGGCAGCTATGTTTATGTTTTACTGTGTCACAGGGTCATTGTGGGGTCAAAGGGTCATAGGCCACAGGGTCAAAGGTCAACAGGGTATGAGTTCATCAGGGCATGAGTTCATGGGGTCAAGACTACCCAATTGAACCCATCCCTAGTGAGTAAGGCACACTTTGAACACTTAACATGGCAGATTTGAAAGAGGAACCAAGTGCCATGCCTGATAAACACACCAGAGTAGATGGGTGTTGTTGGGTGAAAAGTGTCTGCCATCTTCTGAGGGAAAAATTAAAGCCAGTGAAAAAATGAATGACATTTTCTGAGTTACAGAACTGTCAGTAATTGTTTGAGTGAGAAAATGAGGGTTAACTTCAGTTACAGATCTGTCAGACATTTTCAGAGTAACAGAACTGTCAGTCATTTAGAGAAAAGTAGGGACATTTTCAAAGTAACAGAACGGTCAGTCATTTAGAGAAAATTAGGGACATTTTTGTGGTAAACATAATAATATAGGTGAACTTACTCCTCCAAGTCCAGGGGGACCAGGGGGGCCGGCAACCCCGGGGAATCCAGGTTTACCATCTCTTCCATTAGGACCTTGGGGACCCTATCAGACAGAGAGAGAGACCGAGAGAAATACTTAGTATTAAAGAAAGTCTGAGCTAAAATACTTTATATTCTATACATATTTCTGTTGTTGATGTTGTTTATGATGACTTTCTATTTCAGTTTTGTTTTCTGTTTTGTTTTCTGGTGTGATTGCACTGTCCTGCACTGTCCTGTGACATACTGTAAGTGCTATACTGTACACTATAGACAAACGGGAAAACATATTACATAAGCAAAATTATTACAAAATTGTTATGATTTACATAATGATGTATAATTTATTTAAAATCATATAAAAAAATATGTAATTGCTAATATGTTCATAATATAGCTGGGTAAAAATACATCCAATAATATTGTTGTCAACATCGAGGATCTAGGTCTCTGTGCCATGACAACAAGGGGTGTGGCCACATGGGGTAACAGTATGTCATGTAGCCCTCTCAGAAATTTGCATTTAAACAAGTGTAGTAACTTACAGACACATAACATACAACCTCTACACACCAATGGAAAATTACAATAATTATTGAACAAGGGAAATGTCAAAGCATTTTAAAGTTCGCACAAAACAGCTGGGTTTTCTTTGCTTACCCTGTCACCTCGAGGCCCCTTAGCTCCTCTTGGGCCCTATGGTGGGAAAATATCTCAATCAGACAAACATACAAGACAAATGACTCAAATATACGTTTTAAAAGCTTATCAGTGCCTCTAGCAAAGCAGGTCATAGACCCTAATCTCAAATGAATGATTGCATCAATGTTAATACATTTATAGCATTTGAAGGTTGTATCACAATATGTGTCGTAATGTATATGTATGTGTACGTAATGTGTACATAAACTTGACCTTACGGTTTAAGGACAAGCATATCCACACATTAACTTTACTGTATGAGTCAACAGTGCATGCTGACTAGGCCTCAACATTTGATCTTCCTGAGCCACAAAGTTCAGATATGCCACACTTTTCTATACTAGTAAATGACACATAAGAACATGTTTGCTCACCTTAAATCCCCCCTAGATAGAAAATAAGATAAATAAATATAAGATTTATTTATTCAGTCTTTTCCACCACATTTCTTATGTCATTCAATGTGTAGGCTATATCAACTGTATATCAGCTTTTTTCATCCCTCATCCCTCATACCACCCTGCATACCACTGCTGGCTTGCTTCTGAAGCTAAGCAGGGTTGGTCCTGGTCAGTCCCTGGATGGGAGACCAGGTGCTGCTGGAAGTGGTGTTGGAGGGCCAGTAGGAGGCACTCTTTCCTCTGGTCTAAACAAAAATCCCAATGCCCCAGGGCAGTGATTGGGGACACTGCTCTGTGTAGGGTGCCGTCTTTCGGATGGGATGTTAAACGGGTGTCCTAACTCTCTGAGGTCATTAAAGATCCCATGGCACTTATCGTAAGAGTAGGGGTGTTAACCCTGGTGTCCTGGCTAAATTCCCAATCTGGCCCTCAACCATCACGGTCACCTAATAATCCCCAGTTTACAATTGGCTCATTCATCCCCCTCCTCTCCCCTGTAACTATTCCCCAGGTTGTTGCTGCAAATGAGAATGTGTTCTCAGTCAACTTACCTGGTAAAATAACGGTAAAATAAATCAAATAAAATTATTTGCCAACAAAGCATATTAGTTGCCAGTGTCATAAAGCATTATTGCATGCATACATGTATATTATAAGCCACATGCTCGTGCAGATAACTACAACAAATATCAAACACATAACACCACATACAGATCTAATGTTATCTTATTCACAATTGCAGAGAGATGTTTAAAAGAGCACTATGGAGCTGGTTAACTGGCTGAATGCCAAATCCAGATTGATGTTGGATGACAGTAGGCTATGCAGGTGGATAGGCCAATCAGTCAATCAATCAACCCTAATCTATCATAATCAATTCACCTTATAGATCCACTGCCCCTTTAAAACATCAGAATGCCAATATAACTGCTGAGATACAATTTCCAGGTGAGCAATTTGTAGCAATCTCAACTATACCAGGCAATTCTGAACAGGCCAAACTTCCTTCATACTGTAAAAAGATGTCTAAAATAAACATGACCATGGTCCATTACAAATCGAGTTATCATAGTAGGAGTGCTGATCTAGAATCAGGTCCCCCCTGTCCACATAATATATTTTGTTATGATTTAAAAGGATAAACTGATCCTAGATCAGCACTTCTCTGAGACTTAGTGAATACGGGCCTGGAATGTATCTGCAATGTTTAGCTTTCAAACCTCTTCCTGATCCTATTAAAGGACATCTTGTGCCCAGTGGCCCCATGGGTAAAGCAGCACCAGCACGGGCGGTTTTAACTTTCACTGACACTACCCCTGACCAATAGGACCCTCACCTATTCATTGGCAGAAAGTGAAGAAAAAAGGGGTAGCCTAAAATGAAACTGTAACAGTCTGCTATAGTTGAGATCGCTCAAATTGTCAACAGAGGGATCTTTTCACCGAATATCAGCTGGAATTTGGAACAGACAAGATGCAAAAGGTAAAATATCTTCTAAAAGCTGTTTGATAGATAATATCATGCACATGTACTAACCGCTGTGATGTTGCAATAAGGAGGAAGAGGAGGAGGAGGAGGAAGAGGAGGAGAGGGAAAAAGGGATACTCAGTTAGAACATGATAACTTTAGGAAAAACAAATGTCTGAAATGTGAAGTACAATCGTTTTTTTTGTAGCAATCTACATTTTTATCCACCTTCTATATTCCAACCATTTGTTCAATTCAAGTTGCCCTCTTCTTTTCCTTCAGAGCAAATTACTGTTATGAATTCTATGGTTGTATAATATACACAGAACTGGATCTAATCAATGAAATGCAAGGGAACTGACATTAGCCTATATCAAAATGTATGAATAAATGAATAAAGATTAACATTAGATGCATCTAAAATCCTATCTGACAAAAAATAAATAAAGTGAAAGTGATATCAAAGCTGGCCATATACATGTGCTAATCGAGTTAGTCAACACATTTGGGTTTCACAAGGCCTGAAGTTCTCTTTCGGGCCCATAGTACTGTAAGTATTGGCTCAATACACACACTGCTAATACACTAGCTTCTGCATTGTTCACAACATCCCACTGACTGTTCATTTCAGTGTGAATCGAACACTAGCTAACGAGCAAGCAGTCAGGTGGACACAGGTCTGTACTGCCACATCCCATAAGGACAACAGCTTGGCATTGTGGTGGAGAGGAGACCAGAAAAAAGTATTGTGTTTTTAGGTATGTGGATGCACAACTATAACTCACGTGAGAAGTTTTTTTTACAATACCTTCATTTTTAGGAGTTCAATTTGGTCTAAATGACTAAATTAGTTGAATAAAGATTTAATCCAAGAACCATTCAACGTGCGCACCTACGGGTGTGAGGCTATTAGAGGAACTATCATCTTATGTCGCTGGTGATGACCAATGATGATCTAAGCTTTTCCTGTATAAGCCTCAGTGGTGTCCTCAATCTGATATGGCATAACAACTGGTTATTTATTCTACATTTGGTCCTGCCCTGCTGATGATGGAGTGGCATTGCACCTCCTCTGAAATACTGCGGTGTCAGGCCCTCACCACTAGGAGGCGCCTTTGGACACTAAAAATAATATAATCATGGGAAATATTGTTTCAATTTATATTACTTGTAAATATAAATCAAATGTCATGTGTATTGCATTGAAACTAATGCTTTATATTCTTATAATACTGATAATAACTTTTACGAAATAGCCCTAGCCCTAACCCTAACTATGCAAAACCTTATCTTCCACAATGCCCAGAAAATAAGCCATACATTGCACTAAGTAACTTCAATAATATGTAGAAATAATTATGGGATCGAAAATCTAAATTTTTGTAAAGATCTGTATGTATTTCTATAGAAAATAAATCGAAGAGGGTTGATGCCAAAAGGGATCCTGTTCAATATGACCACTAGGGGGCGGCCTTTCAATTCCCTATAATAAAAGTTAATTCCCTGGACTCCTGAAACAATATGTACAACGCCCCAAACTTTTCATACTAGGAGTTTACAGATAAATTCCAATTGTAGTCTAAATGTTGGTAGTTCCACTAGGCTAAAATCTATTCAAAATCACTAAATTAACAACTTCCTTCAAGGCTGTTATTTTTTTTCATCAGGGCGTTTCTCTCTCTCTCTGAGACTAATCAAATTAACAATTGTATCCACGGAAGAATAATGAAGAATCCACCGAAATGACCAGGATCCGGTCGGTTTTATACGGGATAGCCAGAGGGAAGCCCTCAAAAGAACTTTTAGCTGTCCTCGGGTTGATTTCCAAGTAGGTTCCAAATAAAAACCCAAGCATAAGAGTCCTCCCGAACTCTTAAAACGGGACCAAAAATCCTCGGTAAAACACAAAAAGCAGATATCAAACTTACATTGGCATGATGCTAGCAATGAAGTTACTGCAAGCAGCAACAGAATCCGGTTATCCACAAAGCTGAGCATGTCTAAGCAGACATGCAGACTCCTTGTGCTGCTGTGCCCTGTTTTAACTACTTCAAGCAGGCATACAGTTGTGGTGACTAGAATAACTCCAAGCTTGGAAACCTGCTGCCGTGATGCTAGAATAATAAAGACTAATCAGTCCTATTTATATGGCAGGAGGTTCCTTTGTCTGCGTGTCAAGAGTTATCCCCTGGACCAATAGGAGAAGTGAAATCCTATGACTCCCATCCCTTCCCAGCCCCAATAAGTCATGTGGTCCTACATCTCCAGCCTTCCCTCAGAAACGTTGGCAATGCTTCGGTGATGATGACGAGTGCAACGGTTTAATTAGATCCATTCTTGAGGACGTGGACAATGTAGACGTTTTAAAAGGAGCAAGACCTGCATTTTTTTCAGAATTTTTGTAAGGTGGTTCATCTCACTGGACGTGTAGCCGAGAGGGAAAGGGTAGTTCAGTCAGTGCGTCGGGGCTGAGTGAGGGCGCGTTGGGCATCCGACTGTCACCTTGCGCATTGCCCGGCTCGGGTCTGGTGCGTAATATGTCCAGTGGGGTGCGCGCAGGAATGCATGGGCACCGGGGCCTTGCATCTCTTTCAATAGGATTTAAAGACGTAAATGCCATACAGGGAGAGGATGCAAGAGATGTTTCTGTTTTTATAAATCATTTCATTTCGAAGTGGTCTGTTTGTACTTCAAGTTGTACTTTACCACGGATTTAGCTTATATTTGACTTATTTTCCACAAAAGCCGTCTGTATTCACTTTATTTAATTAAATTATGCTTTGTTTATTATAATCACTATTTACTGTTTGCACAATCATTTAACTGACTTCACACACGGCCTCTCCCTGCCTGACAACATTGTAAAGCTTCCCTAAATGGTCTAAATTACTCCTACCTAAAATAAAGCAATTTCATCTAATCCAAACAGAAAATGTATGAATAGCATTTAGTTTCCAAACATTTGACATATCTATCTGAGTGAATAAAATCCCACGTTTAATGACAGATCACCCCCAAGCAACATTCATTACAGTAGAGTATATGAGTTTTGCTGCTATAAATTATAACACATCTGTTAATGAATTAATACATTATAACACAGGTGTTGGTGGATCCGGTACTCAAAAGGTACTAAGCCCTGTATTTAGGAAGAGCATGTGCATTGCTATGGAATGAAATGGATGTAGTCGACAGCTTAGATGGGAGTATACAAAGGGCAGGTGAGAGGGATCTAATTTCAGATGGCCACATGACCAGACATGTCAGTAGTCACATTACTACCTCAATATTGCAATCTGTACCTCTCTCAGTCACTTGGCCTCTCAACACTCAACCCCAGTTAATTTTCTCTGTTTTAAGACTGTTGGCATCATTACAGTGCATGGTCCACATCTTCCTATATTGTTAGCATTGCCTGGGCTTATTAGGGATAGCACAGATATCAGAGGAGGTATTCCTAATTGGAAATAGGGCATCTTGTAAATGATATCTGCTTAGTTGCAAAAATAACTGTGTTCTTGTTTGACTTCTGGTTGAATAACGGTTTAAATGCATGAATCAATACATGAAAACAATTAATAAACCAGCACTTGACAATACAAGTGGAATATTGTCAGGTTGGAGAAAGGCCACGAATGTCATCAAGAGAGAGTCAGGATATGGGCCGACACTTGTAAAACATATAACTGCCAAACCGTTGCCAACTGTGGTTAGTTAGATCAAGTTACAACATAGGAGTATTTCTGATATAAGAATCTGTATAGATGTTACTGTAATCATTTTCCTCTCCGGTGAAGTTGAACACGACAGCCATACGAAGTAGACCCTCATTTCTCTAAGGAGACGTATAAAGTCATATTGTTGGAGTGTGTGTCTTTGGAGTGTCTGTGATGTGTGATTCACTCTTCTTCTCAGAGAGAACAGTCTTTATAGCCTACTTTTGATTCTTTCCAAACTACATTAAACTAAGTCTGTTTTACTTTACAGGGTATGCAGCTTCCATAAATGATATACATATATAGACTTTCACAACTTTGATGTGGAAAGGACAGTCTTTGTAGTAACCACGTATTTACTATTCAATGTAAGATAATATCAACATCTTTAATGTGCTAAATCTTTAGTGAGTGTTGGGGCCCTAATCTAGCTAGTGATGTAGCCTAGTCTGCCTCAAAATGCCCAAAGCGCTGCTCTTCTTTTTCCATGGGCCTCCTCCATTGGCCTCCCCTCTCCTCCCTGAGCAGTGCCAGAAAAAAATGAGTCATCACTGGAATAGCCAGACAACCCACACTCAACTCTCTCTCCCTGCGTGAAAGGAGAGGAGAGATCAGAGAGGGGAGGGGCGAGTGCTGCTGGGATGAAATGTGTTGATGGCTGCACGCCCAATGCACTGCAGCTGAACATGGCTCATGTTCTCAGACTGAGACGCTGGAAATCTTGAACTACTTTGAGACCAGCCTGCATCCATGAATATGAAATGAAAGATGCTCCCTGCCTGCAAGACTCCAGTATCTTTTCATTATGACAGACACAACAATGGTGGCTACGACTCTACTGGAGTTGAGAACAATTACAGGTCTACGTGTAAAACCATGACTCCTCGTTTGAGTCGTACTTAGAACAAGAGTTCTGTTGATATCTATGTGTAGTGTTTGACCCGTCTGAACATCAAGCATCAACAACCAGTAGTTGAATCAAGAGATGCTCATAAAGGACTAAGTCAAGACCTAATGTACTGTATATGAGTCACCATAGGTGGTAATGCGCCTTAAACATTGACTTTCACCAATAGTGAAATACGAATAGTGAGTCACCATAAGTGGTAATGCGCCTTATACATTGATTTTCACCAGTAGTGAAATACGAATAGTGAGTCACCATAAGTGGTAATGCGCCTTATACATTGACTTTCACCAATAGTGAAATACGAATAGTGAGTCACCATAAGTGGTAATGCGCCTTATACATTGACTTTCACCAATAGTGAAATACGAATAGTGAGTCACCATAAGTGGTAATGCGCCTTATACATTGACTTTCACCAATAGTGAAATACGAATAGTGAGTCACCATAAGTGGTAATGCGCCTTATACATTTACTTTCACCAATAGTGAAATACGAATAGTGAGTCACCATAAGTGGTAATGCGCCTTAAACATTGACTTTCACCAGTAGTGAAATACAAATAGTGAGTCACCATAAGTGGTAATGCGCCTTATACATTGACTTTCACCAATAGTGAAATACGAATAGTGAGTCACCATAGGTGGTAATGCACCTTAACATTGATTTTCACCAATAGTGAAATACGAAGTGAGTCACCATGTCTTGATAGTTGTTCAGACTAAAGTCTTTCTCAGAGGACTAGTGGATAAGACTTGTGTTCAAATACTATTTAAAATAATTTCAAATACCTTATCTGGGCTTTCCTGGCTTAATGGACCAATAGAATAGTCCCAAAATAGTAAACCCCGCCCATCTGGCACATCCAGGCAGCCAAAGCAAACGCTGAAAGAATTTGAAAGATTTTAAATTGAATTTGAATCCAGGTCTCTATTGGATAGTGGATAGTGGTTGTCTGGTCCAGCCTAAAGCACTGGAATGTGAGGTATCCTAAGGGCCAGAGAGTTTATCACACAGTTGAAGATCTCCCCAGGATTCCCAACTGTTTCCCTTCAAACATTAATGCAACAATCAGTCATCACTCAACTATGTCCCGTCTGTGTTTGAGGAGTATGTGAAGATTTCTCTGACCCATGAAAACTAAACATTGCGTTTAATTCCCGGGTGTGGTACATGTTGGTCACAGATAGGAATTGAATGTCCACATTAAAGTATAGATTTTGCCCTTTCATTTGAATGGGTGAAAAACTCCTTCTGATTTTCATCCCCTTGTAGCACATAATTGATCACTTTAATGTAATTGATTAGCTAAAGAGTTCCAGTCTAAACTCCACATTCTCACCTACTATAAGTTAACATCGAGAATTCCCTCATTCATTCTTTCTGTCGGCCATTTTGCTGAAACTTTTCTTTTTATTTTCCAATGTTGCCTCCAACCTCTATCTCTGTGTCAGGCTTGCCAGAACTGCCTGTAGTCAGATTCCAGATGTTCTGTGTTCTGATTGGCTAGCATTAGCGTCTCATCTCGCTGGCCCCTATCACGGTGTCTCATATTTCCCACAGATCCAGAAGCAGGCGCTGAGGATTATGGGATGGATGAATACCTCCAAGTCAGTGGTGTTTGCACACCTGCCAGCTGGTACACGAGAAAGAAGCTAGAGAAAATCTTATAAGACATGACTTTCATCAGTTTTAGATGATGTAGCTTGGATGCCAAGACTACAAAATAAATTATACTCAACGTACACATTGGACTCGTTGATATGCATCTACTTAAACAACCTGGTTAATTGGGTAGGAACATTTCCTCTGCAGCCTCAAACTTTCATTAGTAAAAGGAAACAAGGCATCAACCTATGATCTGTTTTAAAGCACATTCTGCTTGACAATGGATACAATAGTGTGTGTAGAAACACCCATACGTTTTCATGCACACAAGACATACTCACAGAGGATGCCTGCAGGGGGCCTATTTACGACTGCCAGTAGAGCTGATTCTTAGTTCCTGAACCTGACTGTGTTGTTAGAGTGAATATTTAGCCTGGGGTATCCCCTGTATACTCCCTCACACTCCTTCCTCTAAGCACTGGTGCTGACACTCATTGACACACCTTAAGGAGGCATGTCTAATGAACCCAGGAACCATTCTCCGCTGCCCAGCTGCTCCTCTCTCAGACTTATAGGAAGGGAGGGGCTGGGTGGGGTTATCTTGTTACCTTCCACAGGTAACAAAAACACAGTTTAACTGGTGTGTTTAAGACAGGGTACACTCTTAGAAAAAACAGTTCCAAAAGGGTTCCATATGAGAACCTTTTTTGGTTCCAGGCGGAACTCTTCTGTGTTCCAAAAGGGTTCTATCTGGAACCAAAAAGGGTTCTTCAAAGGGTGCTCCTATGGGGACAGCCCAAGAACCCTTTTAGGTTCTAGACAAGAGTGTATAGCAGTGACTTTGTGAGATCATGTTGGTTTAAGATTGATTTCACATTGGGGGAAATTAGAATTTCACATTGGGGGAAATGTGTGATGCATAGAACACAATGTTCAAAAGAAATGGATGGCATAAGAAAGCATGAAACGTTATTTTGATTGTGTGATTGATTTCTTCCTTTGAGCCCACATTGTTTGACATTTCGAGAACTTGAGACTATACGGTTCTATCTGCATTTCTGTCAAAATGTAGATATTGACGTAGCCTTGTTCTGTTCAATGTTCTCTACCCATAGAGTACTCTAAATATCCCCAATTGATGTTGTTAAGTTCAAAAGAATACAAGATAACAATTGCTGGCACCATTCAAACCAATGAGGGTTCGGAACTTTAACGCCAATGATCCAAGAATCCTCTTTTGGCAGATATGACCTTATTAGTCTTAAGCTCTTGATTTTATATGTGTAGATGCACGTAGGCAAAGTCAGGGTCACAAACAACAGACAGGTCCAGAGCAGGGCCGTAACCAGCGTCTGAGTTTTTGTCCGATTTTTTAGAAAGTTAAAGCTCATTTACTGCATTTCTATACAATTTAAAAACTCTAAAATGCTATTTGGAGAACAGCAAAAATGACCCCAGCCATTATCATTATTATTATCATTATGGCTGCTGTAGCTTCATTCACCTCAGTTGATCTACGAACACACAGCCTATTAGCTATACCATTAGCTGCCATACATTAACTTACATTAACTCAGAACCGGGATTAAAAACTATAATTTAATACCTACAGTACAGAAGGATCTGTTAGCAAAAAAAATATTTTATTAACAAAAAGTTTGCTTGACAGATTTTTTTTGTTGTTGTTGCAAGTTTACAGTTAATTTCCTACATTTCTACACATTTTGCCATGGGGTTTGGATAATTTTTTGCAGTTTAATGCTAATTTCCTAAATTTCTACACATTTTGCCATGGGATTTAATGTTTAACTGAGCTGGAGCTGTCAAATCGGTGAGCAGTTTCTCTTGATCATTGTCACAAAGCCACACCCACCCCACTCACATTAGAGAATCAGAACAAGAAAGTGTAGGCTATGTAGAATTAACAACGCTCAAATAGAAAATGAAACTAAAAACGGAGGATTTCTATCAGCCTAATCGAGGTGTAGATTACATCGCACATTCCAATGTTCCAACTTGTAAACAAGGCTGCATGCGATTTCTCTTAATGCGTCTCAGTGCAGCCAATGGCAATTTCCGCTTTAGATATAATGCCGGGGGCTGCTTGTGTATTTGACAGCTCTAACGCAGTTCCACCTCAGACACCGTCAAAACATCACCTATGCAGATGTCGGCTAAAGCGGATCTGATTGAATTGGACCCCATTCTAAAAAAATATATATTGACATGGGCTAATTGAAAACTATACTATTTGTACCATGTTTATTCTACTATTCTAACTCTCAACAGTAAGTTGAGACCCTGACTGAGTTCCTAAAAACATTTTTTTATTATTACCGAGGTCCGGACCTCATATGTAGTTGTGGCCCTGAAAAGAAGTTCGCTATAGGGGGAGGGTGATGAGAGAGACACAGGGCAGAGAGAGAGTCAGTGATTAAAGAGGAGGAGCACACACTCCCATAATGATGGACTTATTTCACTGCCTGGAGAGGGAGAGAGAGAGGGAGAGAGAGAGAGAGAGAGAGAGAGAGAGAGAGAGAGAGAGAGAGAGAGAGAGAGAGAGAGAGAGAGAGAGAGAGAGAGAGAGAGAGAGAGAGAGAGGGATGACTGAGGAGAGAGTAAAGCACAGCAGCAGTAAACAACAACCAGGGCGGGTGAGGTTTATAAATGCCAGGCTATGCTCCAAGACAGATATTATCTTTCTCTGCTCTGGACACTGTAGTGATGAACTTTCAATATGATATATTGAAGACAAGAATCTGCAAGGAAGCGTCTACTGTGAAACTGTGTACTGAAGCAATACTCATTCAAATGTCTGCTGGCAGCACCTTTTTGGCAGTACTTGGATGCACTGTAGAAGACATGACATTTCAACAAGATGCAACTTTAGGTACTTAAGTCTACTATATTAACAGTTATACTGTACCATCCTGTAAAAATAATTTGTTGCCTTTGCCCAAGATAGACCAAAAGTCAGTAATAGATTATCAGCTGTACAATATTCCGCTGCATTCATTTGATATCAGTCCAGTAAGGTAGGTCCTCTGATAAAGTACCTACTGTACTGTAGGAGGTTGCTGGCACATGCACCATCAAACAGTGTGTCAAAGAATTCAACGCATTAGACCAACAGGCCTGAGCGCATATCAGCATGCTGGGGCCACTGGCATTCTGTTCCCAGCTCTACCTATATAGACCAGGAAGGAAGGAACCAGGGTTAAAAACTAGTAAAAAAACGCCACACATTTTAAAGAGCGCTCATTTACTTTATATGCTTCAAATTATACAACTCCAAGTCCATAAGTGGCCTCTTCTGCCTCCCCAATTCTCTCTCTCTCTCTCTCTCTCTCTCTCTCTCTCTCTCTCTCTCTCTCTCTCTCTCTCTCTCTCTCTCTCTCTCTCTCTCTCTCTCTCTCTCTCTCTCTCTCTCAATCTCTTTCTCTCCCCTCTCCCTACCCCCTCGCTCTCTCTCTCTCTTTCTCTCTCTCTTGCTCTCTCTCACTCTCTCTCTCTCTCACTCTGTCTATCTCCTCTCTCCCTCCCCCCTCTCTATCTCCCCCTCTCTCTGCTGCTCGTGGCTACCACATCTGCAGGCTGTTCCAGTGGAACATATTTCTCTAAAATGCTTCAGAGCGCTGTTTCTAAGTGAGTGAGGGGGTTGGGGTTATTGAGGAGTTATTACCGTAGGATGAGGTGGGGGTAGGGCCTGTGAGTATAAAAATTAGTCAACATATATAAACATGGGTGAGAGCGGACTGGGAACACTTGATTGTCCCGTTGGAGGCTCAGAACACAGTTGTTTTTCCTCTTCAATGTTAAAAGGGCTCATGGAGCCCTGCAGCTGTCTGAATTTTTGCTCATTGCATTGCTGCTTTTCTGTAAGCTCACAGTCAAAGAAAATCGTTCACTTTGATTGGGCAAAATACCACCCAGGGTATCCAATGGTGATCCAACAACAAAATGCCAACTATCCCTATCTCTGTCTGTGAGAGTTGAATTTTAGTGAGAGAACGTGTGTGTCGTGAAAGAAAATCAAAGTTGGGAACCACCCTTGGTTCTGCCTAACACATAGTTATCTTCCTCTGTGTCCACATGACTCATGGTCTGGTCAGCAAAGGCATAATAAACGTGACAGAAATATCCCCACACAATGTCACTGGAGTCCAGAGCAACAGGCAAATTGGTGGATAGCTCTGTCTGTGGTTTCAGAGAGAAAACCTGCAAGGCATAATAGGATTGTCCAATAAGAGATGCATTTATAAAAGTCTAGCGGTCATGAACAAATACAAAAAGGGCGTCTCAGTTCAAGTTCAAAGAACGTCAATGATTTTACAAGGGTTCAAGCCTTACTATTGTCTTGCTGGACATCCACAGATGTCCAACTCTTTGGATATAAGGGTAGTTGGGGCAAGTTTGCTTGGATTGTTCCCGCACTAGATAGAATGTTTAAATTTTATCAATCCAAATTCTTACAGGTTGTGAGGATGTCTAAGTCAAAAACATAAATTAGCATGTCAGTCTCACTTATAGCCTCAGCCAGGTTGCTCAAAATTCACTTCGAAATTGGACGTCCATCCATGTCTCGAGGACTTCGGGAGATGCCTTCAAAACCGGCCACTAGGGGCAACATTGAGTGCTATTACCATCAAGTAGGCTTGGGTTTTGCTAGGGCTTTGTGGATGGGGATAGCAGATGGGCGTAAGCCGCGAGCTCTGGCTCCGAGGGTTGCGTGTTCAATCCCAGTGCTACAGTAGACAGTCATTTCTTTTGTTTAAACCTTATCCCAAACTTCAAATGCCAATTCCGTCACTTTCAACCTTATATTCATTATCTCCAGCACAATACCTAGTGTCTACATACAGTGGGGAGAACAAGTATTTGATACACTGCCGATTTTGCAGGTTTTCCTACTTACAAAGCATGTAGAGGTCTGTAATTTTTATCATAGGTACACTTCAACTGTGAGAGACGGAATCTAAAACAAAAATCCTGAAAATCACATTGTATGATTTTTAAGTAATTAATTTGCATTTTATTGCATGACATAAGTATTTGATACATCAGAAAAGCAGAACTTAATATTTGGTACAGAAACCTTTGTTTGCAATTACAGAGATCATACGTTTCCTGTAGTTCTTGACCAGGTTTGCACACACTGCAGCAGGGATTTTGGCCCACTCCTCCATACAGACCTTCTCCAGATCCTTCAGGTTTCGGGGCTGTCGCTGGGCAATACGGACTTTCAGCTCCCTCCAAAGATTTTCTATTGGGTTCAGGTCTGGAGACTGGCTAGGCCACTCCAGGACCTTGAGATGCTTCTTACGGAGCCACTCCTTAGTTGCCCTGGCTGTGTGTTTCGGGTCGTTGTCATGCTGGAAGACCCAGCCACGACCCATCTACAATGCTCTTACTGAGGGAAGGAGGTTGTTGGCCAAGATCTCGCGGTACATTGCCCCATCCATCCTCCCCTCAATACGGTGCAGTCGTCCTGTCCCCTTTGCAGAAAAGTATCCCCAAAGAATGATGTTTCCACCTCCATGCTTCACGGTTGGGATGGTGTTCTTGGGGTTGTACTCATCCTTCTTTTTCCTCCAAACACGGCGAGTGGAGTTTAGACCAAAAAGCTCTATTTTTGTCTCATCAGATCACATGACCTTCTCCCATTCCTCCTCTGGATCATCCAGATGGTCATTGGCAAACTTCAGACGGGCCTGGACATGCGCTGGCTTGAGCAGGGGGACCTTGCGTGCGCTGCAGGATTTTAATCCATGACGGCGTAGTGTGTTACTAATGGTTTTCTTTGAGACTGTGGTCCCAGCTCTCTTCAGGTCATTGACCAGGTCCTGCCGTGTAGTTCTGGGCTGATCCCTCACCTTCCTCATGATCATTGATGCCCCACGAGGTGAGATCTTGCATGGAGCCCCAGACCGAGGGTGATTGACCGTCATCTTGAACTTCTTCCATTTTCTAATAATTGCGCCAACAGTTGTTGCCTTCTCACCAAGCTGCTTGCCTATTGTCCTGTAGCCCATCCCAGCCTTGTGCAGGTCTACAATTGTATCCCTGATGTCCTTACACAGCTCTCTGGTCTTGGCTATTGTGGAGAGGTTGGAGTCTGTTTGATTGAATGTGTGGACAGGTGTCTTTTATACAGGTAACGAGTTCAAACAAGTGCAGTTAATACAGGTAATGAGTGGAGAACAGGAGGGCTTCTTAAAGAAAAACTAACAGGTCTGTGAGAGCCGGAATTCTTACTGGTTGGTAGGTGATCAAATACTTATGTCATGCAATAAAATGCAAATTAATTACTTAAAAATCATACAATGTGATTTTCAGGATTTTTGTTTTAGATTCCGTCTCTCACAGTTGAAGTGTACCTATGATAAAAATTACAGACCTCTACATGCTTTGTAAGTAGGAAAACCTGCAAAATCGTCAGTGTATCAAATACTTGTTCTCCCCACTGTATGTGAAAACAGTGCATTTCTTTGATCTATGATTAATAAGATAAAGTCCTAAAAATTGCTTCTCTGTGACATCACAGGTTAGGATTAAAAGTACTAAAAACCGTGGACCTGCAGTGAGTTTCTAGCCAGAGGGAGGGTATATTCTTGCTCCCCACGTCACCCCGAATCTCACAGTGTTTGAAAATCACTGTTTTTTAAAACTTTGATGATTTCATCAGGTAGAACTTTTAACTTGATATTGTAGAAATGTAGAAATGTGCACGTTTTCACATATGTAGACACTGGTGTTATGCTGGAGATGATGAGGTTGAAAGTGGTGGGGTTGCCCTTAAACCTTAACTTAACCATTCGGAATGAATGCTTAAACTTAACCGTTGTTGTTTTTGTTTTAACCCTATCCCAAACCTTAACTCTTAACTTAACCATTTGGAATGAGTGACAGAAGCGGTGCAACCCAGGGGGCAGCTGCAACAAGAGGAGCAACCCAGCGTGTCTAAAACAATTCAAATGTTGACATTTGCAGCAACTTCAAAATGGGACTTTTGGATAAACATGTAAAAAACGTCTGGATCTGAAGTCAAATTGGTTAAACCGTGAGATCTTGTTGGCTTACCATTTAAGTTGCGGTTTAAGTTCATGTCAATGATACAGTTTAAGTTCAAAAAGTTGATGTAAAACGTTGCAGCTTGAAACAAATTGCTACTTTTACCTTCATATAGGCTATACAAAAGAAATCTCAAACAATTCTACCAGTTGTTGTCTCCCATTAATTACCACACACATGATATAGAGAGGAAATAACTATAGGATATCACCAGCTGGCAGAGAGGAAATAACTATAGGATATAGCCAGCTGGCAGAGAGGAAATAACTATAGGATATAGCCAGCTGGCAGAGAGGAAATAACTATTGGATATAGCCAGCTGGCAGAGAGGAAATAACTATTGGATATTGCCAGCTGGCAGAGAGGAAATAACTATTGGATATAGCCAACTAGCAGAGATTAAATAACTATTGGATATTGCCAGCTGGCAGAGAGGAAATAACTATTGGATATTGCCAGCTAGCAGAGATTAAATAACTATTGGATATTGCCAGCTGGCAGAGAGAAAATAACTATTGGATATAGCAAGCTGGCAGAGAAGAAATAACTATTGGATATTGCCAGCTGGCAGAGATGAAATAACTATTGGATATTGCCAGCTGGCAGAGAGGAAATAACTATTGGATATTGCCAGCTAGCAGAGATTAAATAACTATTGGATGTTGCCAGCTGGCAGAGAGGAAATAACTATTGGATATAGCAAGCTGGCAGAGAAGAAATAACTATTGGATATAGCCAGCTGGCAGAGAGGAAATAACTATTGGATATTGCCAGCTGGCAGAGAGGAAATAACTATTGGATATAGCCAACTAGCAGAGATTAAATAACTATTGGATATTGCCAGCTGGCAGAGAGGAAATAACTATTGGATATTGCCAGCTAGCAGAGATTAAATAACTATTGGATATTGCCAGCTGGCAGAGAGGAAATAACTATTGGATATAGCAAGCTGGCAGAGAAGAAATAACTATTGGATATTGCCAGCTGGCAGAGATTAAATAACTATTGGATATTGCCAGCTGGCAGAGAGGAAATAACTATTGGATATTGCCAGCTAGCAGAGATTAAATAACTATTGGATATAGCCAGCTGGCAGAGAGGAAATAACTATTGGATATTGCCAACTAGCAGAGATTAAATAACTATTGGATGTTGCCAGCTGGCAGAGAGGAAATAACTATTGGATATAGCAAGCTGGCAGAGATTAAATAACTATTGGATATAGCCAGCTGGCAGAGAGGAAATAACTATTGGATATTGCCAGCTGGCAGAGAAGAAATAACTATTGGATATAGCCAGCTGGCAGAGATTAAATAACTATTGGATATAGCCAACTGGCAGAGAGGAAATAACTATTGGATATTGCCAGCTGGCTGAGATTAAATAACTATTGGAGGAATACTGGCAATTCGGAGAATATTAGGAGTCTGTTCATGAGTCAATTTATAATGGACGGTCAAATGAATGTAGGTTACAGTAGGATGTACTTACTGTACATAGGCCTCAGTATGGAATAGGTGTATGTGTCTGCAGTACCATTAAAGGGTTAAGTCAAGCCAAGGCAGTGTGAGAGAAGTCGAACGCTGACATTTTTTCCATATTACGGCACACATGAGGAACAGATTTAAGTGAGTCCAGCTGTCTGGAGCGTCTCTCTGTATGCGTCTCAAATGGCACCCTATTCACTATGTAGTGCATTACTTTTGACCAGGACCCATAGCACTACATAGGGTGCCATTTGGATCACGGACTCTCTCACTGGCTATAGGGGGCAAGAAACACACTGACTGAAAGGCAGTCTGGACTGGGCTGGAAGACACAGGAGAGAGACAATGCGCTCTATCCGTAACCAGCTTTTATGAAAAAGAATTTAGAGCTGAAAAGATAAGCCCGATAGACATAGAAGAGTAAAGTAAAGTAGATGGTTGTAAATGAGTGACTAATACTGTATTGAACTCCATAAACTTGCTAAATTACATCCATTTGTGATCCAATTCCAATATTATGTGGGCGGTAGTGAGAGCTGGTGAGGTTGTTAAGGGGGTTAGGATGAGTCATAAGGGCCTGTTCTCATTGGTTGTGTCACAGCAACCGTGCTGTCTTTTATAAAAGGTGGGAGGTTGCCATCAGGCTCCGCCTTCTTCGTCTGTACGCAAAACATCATGAGAGGGAAAGATGGCATCATCATTAATATTAATGTTGATGGGAATCTGAGAACCTGCTCTTTGCCTCCTCCTATTCATTCTCTTTGATAACTCCTCCCCCTTTAAGTGGTTGCCTTGGTTTCTCCGCTCTCTTTTCATGTGTCTGGAATAGATGTTCATTGGCTGACCTTTCATGGAGTTGAGGTATTTTTCCCTCTATTTTTTACAATATGGAAAATGTTGTTGCTGTCTCAGCGACACATACCACAATAATATCCTTTTCTCAACTTCAACTGCTTCATCTATAACTGCAGTGCTGCTGACCCTTTAGGGAAAGGCTCACCCTTTAGGGAAAGGCTCACCCTTTAGGGAAAGGCTCACCCTTTAGCGAAAGGCTCAAGGCAACCACTTAAAGGGGGAGGAGTTATCAAAGAGAATGAATAGGAGGAGGCAAAGAGCAGGTTCTCAGATTCCCATCAACATTAATATTAATGATGATGCCATCTTTCCCTCTCATGATGTTTTGCGTACAGACGAAGAAGGCGGAGCCTGATGGCAACCTCCCACCTTTTATAAAAGACAGCACGGTTGCTGTGACACAACCAATGAGAACAGGCCCTTATGACTCATCCTAACCCCCTTAACAACCTCACCAGCTCTCACTACCGCCCACATCACCCTTTAGGGAAAGGCTCACCCTTTAGGGAAAGGCTCACCCTTTAGGGAAAGGCTCAGCCTTTAGGGAAAGGCTCACCCTTTAGGGAAAGGCTCACCCTTTAGGGAAAGGCTCACCCTTTAGGGAAAGGCTCACCCTTTAGGGAAAGGCTCACCCTTTAGGGAAAGGCTCACCCTTTAGGGAAAGGCTCACCCTTTAGCGAAAGGCTCACCCTTTAGGGAAAGGCTCACCCTTTAGGGAAAGGCTCACCCTTTAGGGAAAGGCTCACCCTTTAGGGAAAGGCTCACCCTTTAGGGAAAGGCTCAGCCTTTAGGGAAAGGGGGGTACCTAGTCAGTTGTCCAACTGAATGTATTCAACTGAAGTGTGTCTTCTGCATTTAACCCAACCCCTCTGACTCAGAGGTGCACAGGCACAATCAGAGGGGTTGGGTTAAATGCAGAAGACACATTTCAGTTACCATAATTGACATCCACGTCTTCACCACCCTGGGAACAATGGGTTAATTGCCTTGCTCAGGGGCAGAACGACACATTTTTACCTTGTCAGCTTAGGGAATCGATCTAGCAACGTTCCTGTTACTGGCACAACGCTCTAACCACTAGGCTACCTGCCGCCCCATATTTACTTCAGACAATGTTGGAATATGGTAAAAATGTACCTTCATGAAAAAAATTGAAAGCAGAGGGGTGTTTCAGGATCATCCCCTTTCAAAGCCTAATCTTTTCTCACTCCCCAACACACACTCACACACACACACTCACACACACTCACACACACACTCACACACACACACTCATACACACACACTCACACACACACACACACAAGCATGCACACGCAAACACACCAAATCTGCTCCCCACCCCCACAGAGGGTCTCTTCTCTGCACCCAGATGTAAACAGCTGGAGAGGGTGGGTCACCGTCAAGAGTTATGGAGGAGAGGTCAGAGATGAGAAAAACAACAACAACAAACCCCTGCATCACCTCATGTTCCGCCCCCATGCCTTACTTTAATTTCAACTTCCTGTTCACTACTGAAGGGTTTGTGGAGACTGTGGAGACCCTAAAAGAAACTTCCTCATCTTACACTTTCTTCCTGCCTCTCTCTCTCTCTATTTCCCCCTCTTTCTTTTTCTCTCTCTATTTCTCTTGGTTGAGCAACCAATCCCATATAGAGTAAATTCTTCCTTTTCACTCAGATGTCATTTAATCAATTGTCCCACAATCTAACAGCATGTCAAACTTTTCTTCTCCAACTTTCAACACAAGTACTGCATTATTGCATTGATTGGCTCAGAGAAGAAACTCTATTGTCTGTTGCGATCTGATTTCATTGGAATGGACCGGAGCACATCACCCTTCACTCCTATTCTACCAAAGGAAACATTATAGAAAAGTCAAGTATAATTTGTGGCTTAGACTGGAAAGACCACAGTTGAGAGAATTCTACTTCTTTTCCACCAGCTCCATCTGAAAGTGCTGAGAGTGATATCCAACATCACCACAAATTCACCAATTTATCCAATGAAAGGAATTCAGACATAGATTTGTTTGAACACAATCTATCTCATATGTATATGTTCTAACTATTATTCATGTTAAGAACTCCAGGTTTCCTGTTGCAGTCTGTGTGTATCCCTCCCCGAGGGGTGAGGATCCAGCCTCCTGCTTTAAGGCTGCTGTAGCCACCTACGTTCCAGGAAGTAAATGATTCCTCCAGGCCTCTCTCTCTGTGTGAGTAGTTTAAAGATGGAGATGGGGGAAAGAAAATGGCCTCTCAAGAATGAGACATATGAACGGGAAAGACCTCTGGTAGTACCGCTCACTCTCCTTATGTCTGGCTGAAGTGGCAGTTTTGGAACAGGCACAGATTTTTGGGGAAACCCAGGTCTGTACTGATTATATGATGAATTGTTGTTGTATTACTATGACATATGGAGTGTAGTTGGGTTGAGTTAACCATCTAATTGGAATGCATCTGCCCCTCCATTTCAGGGTTATGGGCTGAAACTAGAAGCTCCAATGTCTTCTGCCTGTTTAAAATCAAACCCTCAACTGCTAGCTATATAAAACCTGTGAGGGCACTTGTTGAGGACACTCTGGTTTTAAACATCTCTGAGCTTGTGATAAAGTTATTACTTAGACAGATCCAGTGCAGACTTGTGTAGTACCATGGAACCCCAAAAGGTTCTACCTGTAACCAAAAAGGGTTCTCCTATGGGGACAGTTGAAGAACCCTTTTGGAACCCTTTTCTAATATTGTATTGTTGTTAGCATTGCTACTGTTGCTAAATATATGCATTGCTAAATATATTGCTAAATATATGAAATGCAAGTTGTTGTTAGCTTTTTTTTTTAGCTACTGTACCTGTTTGATATTTTTATGAGAAATGCCTTGCACAGGTACGTTGGTGTCAAGATAGTGATAACCAAATGATTGGTAAATATACAGGGGCAGTTTCCTGGACAGAGATGAATCCTAGTCCTCGACTAAAAACCACATTCAATGGAGATTCCAGGAGTAATCTCTGTCCAGGAAACTGACCCACATGGTACATAGCTAAAGCTCCTACCTCAACCTAGTATGGAAAAAATATATTTGACTTAGATCAAGTCTGTTCACATGTAATCCCAAACGTTGTCCTCCTCAGTCATTAGCTTTCATACACTGCTAAATCACTGGATCACTTTGTAATTGTGACCCCATTTCTTTGATACAATAATCTTCTTCCATTGAAAATGTGCTGTTCCCAAAGACAAGCTTGGCATGTGTGGTTGTATCTGCAACTGTTTCAATAGAGGAGGAAGTTCAGCTCCCATCTGTCTGTCTCAGTTTGTCTTTACGCCTGCAGGTTCGTCTGAACGTTTTGGTTTCACAGTCAAGGATGTGATTCTTTATTTATCCTTCACATCTCTGTTCTCTGTCTCCGTCTGGAGAGGAAGTGTAGAGGCATTCAAACAAAATCCTCAGGCCTAGAAAGAAAACTATGTACTGTAGGGTTTAAAAACACGTTCAAGGGTCAACAATGCCATTTAAAAGTCAAGATGTAATGCACAGTTTATTTGTATAAGGAGGTATATATGAGTTTAGTTCTGTAAAAGAGGCCTGACCTATAGGGCTGGAAGAAAAACTGTGTGGGGCATTAAAAAAAATTCAGTAATGCTTTTTCAATTTCAGTGTTTTAATGTACTGTTAATGCTGTTTAAGGATTGCTGTACGTAGTCTGAGTATCAGAGTCTCTGAAGAGTCTCTGAAGTGATGTCTGTGAGGAGTTACCACCAGTGTCTGCTCTGCTGCTCTGTCATTTTTTCCAGCCCGTAAGCCAGATGGAAGAGGAGGGTTTGTGTTGAGGGTTGAAGCTGTGGGTGCATGTAGGGTTACTGCTATCATCTGCCTCATAGCACTCTTTCTTTCTCTTTTCTCTCTCTCTCTCTCTCTCTCTCTCTCTCTCTCTCTCTCTCTCTCTCTCTCTCTCTCTCTCTCTCTCTCTCTCTCTCTCTCTCTCTCTCCCTCTCCCTCCCTCCCTCTCTCCCTCCCTCCCTCCCTCCCTCCCTCCCTCCCTCCCTCCCTCCCTCCCTCTCTCTCTCTCTCTCTCTCTCTCTCTCTCTCTCTCTCTCTCTCTCTCTCTCTCTCTCTCTCTCTCTCTCTCTCTCTCTCTCTCTCTCTCTCTCTCTCTCTCTCTCTCCCCTCTCTCTTTCTCTATCCTCTCTCTTTCTCTATCCTCTCTCTCATTGATTTCCTTGGTCTCTTTCTCACCCTATAAATATAGCATTTAACTTTTTCAAAGATGCTAGTTTAACATCATAACCATCTATCCTCCTCTCTACGTTTCCTTTGTCTTTCTTCTTTCCCTACTGCTCAACGTGTCTGAATCTTTAGCTTTTGGAGAGCCAGTCCAAATGTTAGATTTTGGCTTCCAGAGAAAAACAACCAACAACCAAGGCTAGCAGAGGGATGAAAAAGATTGAATGAGGCACTGGCAGAGAAGTCTGTTCCCCCCTCTGCACTGTATAGTTTGAGGTGCAGATTGAAGACTAAACTCTGATGCACTTAATAATAGTATACAGTGCTTTGTTCCAAGGCAGAAACACGTGGCATGCTTGGGTACCATCCATTTATAGCATGTGTGGGAAGAGAAGAAGAGAAGGAGAGTTGCTGCTTTTCCCTCTAAATAACATGGTATTGGGCCAATCAGATATGGGGCCTGTAGTCCCTCCCCTCTTGGGTTTGAGATGAAACAAATGGTGAGCTAATTACAGCATCCCCAAATAAAAAGTGCAGCAGCTTTTGGTCTCTTTTACCATTTAAACTCCTTGCTTGGGATCTGTGGCACAACAGGACAGTTGTCCTTGCTTGATGGGATAGTTTAGATAAATACATTTTGTAAAAGATTTGAGTTCATAGCTGGATGCTCTCAGCTGTAAGGACATTTCATTTGGCAACTTTGGGTCTTTTGAGCGTCATGCTACACTGTTTAAATGTCAGCCACCAGTGCTGGCAATAACCCTGTATAGGCCACCAAAGCACTGCCCCACTTTCTTTACTGATTTATCTGAACTATTCAAAAATCATTGTGTTGGGTGATTTTAATATTCATGTTGACAAAGAGACTGACTCCAAGGCCACTAAATTGGACTCTTTTGAGCTCTATGGACTTTATACAACATGTTACTAGGCCCACCCATAACCGCAGCACTAATCTGGACCTTGTTATAACCAAGGGGCTTTTTATTGACATATCCTCTATTGTTGATGTTGCTTTATCAGATTTTTTACTACCTTGTTGCCCATAGCACAAGGTAATACTGAACGCATTATTAAGAAACACTATCTTACCTGAATTGCTACAGATTTTGTTGAGCGTATGAACAATACTGCACCACCTATTCTGCCTTCCCCTTGTGATGATCTACTGCAGAGATAGTCTGCAGAGTTCTGTCATAATATCCAGGTCTGTGCCAAAACAGATCGAGCTTCTACTTTTAAAAATCCACCTTTCCAGAAATAAGTCTCTCACTGTTGCCGCTTGTTATAGACCCCCCTCAGCCCCCAGTTGTGCCCTGGACACCATATGTGAATTGATTGCCCCCCATTTATCTTCAGAGTTCGTACTGTTAGGTGACCTAAACTGGGATATGCTTAACACCCCGGTCGTCCTACAATCTAAGCTAGATGCCCTCAATCTCTGTAACGGCTTGCGTTGGTGGAAGGAGAGGAGGACCAAAATGCAGCGTGGTAACTGTCCATAATAGATATTTACTAAATCAAATGAACACAGAACAAAATAACAAAAACACGAACAAACAACCGAAACAGTTCTGTATGGTGAAACACAGACACAGAAATTAACTACCCACAACCCATAGTGGGAAAACAGGCTACCTAAGTATGATTCTCAATCAGAGACAACGATCGACACCTGCCTCTGATTGAGAACCATACTAGGCCAAACATATAGAAATATAACACACAGAACAAAACATAGAATAACAACATAGAATGCCCACCCCAACTCACACCCTGACCAAACTAAAATAAAGACATAAATAAGGAACTAAGGTCAGAACGTGACAATCTCACACAAATGATCAAGGAACCTACCAGGTACAACCCCAAATCTGTAAACACGGGAACCCTCATAGATATCATCCTGACCAACCTGCCCTCTAAATACACCTCCGCTGTCTTCAACCAGGATCTCAGCGATCACTGCCTCATTGCCTGCGTCCGTAAAGGGTCCGCCGTCAAACGACCACCCCTCATCACTGTCAAACGCTCCCTAAAACACTTCAGCGAGCAGGCCTTTCTAATCGACCTGGCCTGGGTATCCTGGAAGGATATTGACCTCATCCCGTCAGTAGAGAATGCCTGGGTATTCTTTTAAAAGTGATTTTCTCAGCATCTTAAATAAGCATGCCCCATTAAAAAAATGTAGAACTAAGAACAGATATAGCCCTTGGTTCACTCCAGACTTGACTGCCCTTGACCAGCACAAAAACATCCTGTGGCGTTCTGCATTAGCATCGAATAGCCCCAGCGATAAGCAACTTTTCAGGGAAGTTAGGAAGCAATATACAGCCAGTTAGGAAAGCAAAGGCTAGCTTTTTCAAACAGAAATGTGCATCCTGTAGCACAAACTATAGCACAAAAGTTTTGGGACACTGTTAAGTCCATGGAGAATAAGAGCACCTCCTCCCAGCTGCCCACTGCACTGAAGCTAGGAAACACTGTTACCACCATTAAATCTACGATAATTGAGAATTTCAATAAGCATTTTTCTATGGCTGGCCATGCTTTCCACCTGGCTACCCCTATCCCAGCAAACAGCTCTGCACCCCCCACAGCAACTTGCCCAAGACCCCCCCTGCTTCTCCTTCACCCAAATCCAGATAGCTGATGTTCTGAAAGAGCTGCAAAATCTGGACCCCTACAAATCAGCCGGGCTAGACAATCTGGACCCTCTCTTTCTAAAATTATCCGCCACAATTGTTGCAACCCCTATTACTAGCCTGTTCAACCTCTCTTTCGTATTGTCTGAGATCCCTAAAGATTGGAATGCTGCCGCGGTCATCCCCCTCTTCAAAGGGGGTGACACTCTAGACCCAAACTTTTGCAGACCTATATCTATCCTGCCCTGCCTTTCTAAAGTCTTCGAAAGCCAAGTTAACAAACAGATCACCGACCATTTCAAATCACACCGTACCTTCTCGACTATGCAATCTGGTTTCTGAGCTGGTCATGGGTGCACCTCAGCCACGCTCAAGGTCCTAAACGATATCATAACCGCCATCGATAAAAGACAGTACTGTGCAGCCGTGTTCATCAACCTGGCCAAGGCTTTCGACTCCGTCAATCACCGCATTCTTATCGGCACACTCAACAGCCTAGGTTTCTCAATTGACTGCCTCGCCTGGTTCACCAACTACTTCTCAGATAGAGTCCAGTGTGTCAAATCAGAGGGCCTGTTATCCGGACCTCTGGCAGTCTCTATGGGGGTGCAACAGGGTTCAAATCTCGGGCTGACTCTTTTCTCTGTATATATCAATGATGTCGCTCTTGCTGCGGGTGATTCTCTGATCCACCTCTACGCAGACGACACCCTTCTGTATACTTCTGGCCCTTCTTTGGACACTGTGTTAACAAACCTCCAAACGAGCTTCAATGCCATACAACTCTCCTTCCGTGGCCTCCAACTGCTCTTAAATGCACGTAAAACTAAATGCATGCTCTTCAAACGATTGCTGCCTGCACCGGCCCGCCCGACTAGCATCACTACTCTGGACGGTTCTGACTTAGAATATGTGGACAACTACAAATACCTAGGTGTCTGGTTAGACTGTAAACTCTCCTTCCAGACTCAAATTAAGCATCTCCAATCTCTCCAATTGTCGAGGGTGCGACAAGTCAGCACCTCAGGAGTAAATGTCAGTTGGCTTTTCATAGCCGATCATTAAGAGTATCTCTACCGCTCCTGCTGTCTCTAGAGAGTTGAAAACAGCAGGTCTGGGACAGGTAGCACGTCCGGTGACAGGTCAGGGTTCCATAGCCGCAGGCAGAACAGTTGAAACTGGAGCAGCAGCCCGGCCAGGTGGACTGGGGACAGCAAGGAGTCATCAGGCCAGGTAGTCATCATCATCATCATCTGCATCTGCACATCTATCACTCCAGTGTTAATGCTAAATTGTAATTATTTCGCCACTATGGCCTATTTATTGCATTACCTCCATAATCTTACTACATTTGCACACACTGTATATAGACTTTTCTATTGTGTTATTGACTGTACGTTTGTTTATACCATGTGTTATTCTAAGTCGTTTTTGTCGCACTGCTTTGCTTTATCTTGGCCAGGTCACAGTTGTAAATGAGATCTTGTTCTCAACTGGAATACCTGGTTTCTTTTTATTTTCCACCACCATGCTTCACTGTGGGGATGGTGCCAGGTTTCCTCCAGATGTGATGCTTGACATTCAGGCCAAAGAGTTCAATCTTGGTTCATCAGACCAGAGAATCTTGTTGAGGTGCCTTTTGGCAAACTCCAAGCGGGCTGTCAAGTGCCTTTGACTGAGGAATGGCTTTCGTCTGGCCACTCTACCATAAAGGCCTGATTGGTGGAGTTGTCCTTCTGGAAGGTTCTCCCATCTCCACAGAGGAACTTTGGAGCTCTGTCAGAATGGCCATTGGGTTCTTGGTCACCTCTCTGACCAAGAACCTTTTCCCCCGATTGCTTAGTTTGGCCAGGAGGCCAACTCCAGGAAGAGTCTTGGTGGTTCCAAACTTCTTCCACTGTGTTCTTGGGGACCTTCAATGATGCAGAAATGTTTTGGTACCCTTCCCCAGATCTGTGCCTCGACACAGTTCTGTCTCTAGGAGCTCTAGGACAATTCTTTCGACCTCATGGCTTGTGGGACCTTATATAGACAGGTGTGTGCCTTTCCAAATCATGTCCAATCAATTTACTTTACCACAGATGGACTCCAATCAAATTGTAGAAACATCTCAAGGATGATCAATGGAAACAGGATGCACCTGAGCTCAATTTCGAGTTTCTGAATACTTATGTAAATAAGGTATTGATGTTTTTTATTTTGTGGGGGGACTGAATACTTTCCGAATGCACTGTATAGCGCGGCGATTAGAAATGCCAGACGGGCTAATTTTTCTAACTTGATCACTATTAATCCAAATAATTCGAGAGTGCTCTTCACGACCATTGATGGCCTGATAAATCCTACCAGCACAAACCTACGTGAAATTTTGTTGCGGCATATTTCAGAGATAAGATAACCAACATTAGGCTGGGTATTAGTCAAGCAAGACCTGATGACAAGTTTGATGATATGTGCCCTAGCCTACCACGCAAAGGCACTATGGATTTATGTTCCCTGGTTGACACAGACATGCTCAGGAAAGTAATATCACAATTTAAGCCTTCTGCCTGCCTTCTCGATCCTATCCCCACCACCTTCTTCAAAACAGTTTTTAATTGCATATCTGAAGAAGTGCAAGCTATTGTTCATCACTCCCTGTTAACAGGCACTTTCCCCACTGCACTAAAAACTGCTATGGTGAAACCCCTTCTGAAGAAAAATAATCTAGATTCCCACCACAGCACAGAGATACCCTTCGTTAAGGTGATAAATGATCTTAGAGCCAACACAGATGCCAAACAGCTCTCTGTCCTTGTACTCTTAGATTTAAGTGCTGCATTCGACACTGTTGACCATGATGTCCTTCTGGACAGACTGGAGAGGTAGATTGGCCTCTCCGGTCCAGTTCTAAATAGGTTTAGGGTCTATTTAACCAGTCCAGAGGTTTTTGTCATCCTTGGTGAACATAACTCATAGAAAATACATATCACGTGGCATTCCACAAAGTTCGATTTTGGGTCCGGTACTTTCAGTTTATATATGTTTACCCCTTGGCAGCGTTATCAGAAAGCACAGCATTGATTTCCACTGCTACGCAGATGATACACTACCTTATAGGCTGACCACACCGCTCGCCTCTCGTGAGCGAGCGTTGCAAAATATATTTAGAAATCTATGTTATTCAATTATTACACCCACACTGCTCACGCGCGCCAACGAACGTCTGCATTGCCAAGGGCTAAAATAGAAATCAGTTCTATTTCTGACGCAGATCATGCTGCAAGTCCTGCCTCTCCCATCTCCTCATTGGTTTATAGAAGCAGGTACCCACTTGCCATCTCCTCATTGGTTATACCCACGTGGGTGACTGAAAGACAAACAAGGTCAGTGGCAGTAATGCACCTAATTTATGAAAGTTGCCAATCGCAATATAAAGTCAAGAGAAGAAAAAGCCTAGAAGGAGAAGAGATGACTAGAAACGATTCTGTTGACCGTTTTATGTGTGGATTAATTGGCGGAGTAGAGGACCTTGTGTATTTCAGGTAAAATAACAACTCAATGTTTATATCCCAGGACAAATTAGCTAGCAACAGCAAGCTAGCTAAATAGGACAAATTAGCTAGCAAGTGCAAGCTAACTAGCTAAATTGCCATAAATGTTTAATACTTTTCGACCTGTACCCAAATTTATATAATTGGTTTGTTTTGATATTTTAACCTGCGTGTCGTGATCGCGTTTGGTGTGGGGCGACAAAATACATTTATGCATGATGGCGCACGATGGCACACGCGCGCAGACGGTTTGGGTTCCGTGTTACATTTCCTAGTCACCAGAGGATTTTAGCTCCACTAATAAATTATTAGACTGTACTAGTGATTTAAACACTTGGATGGCTTAAAACTTCCTCCAGCTAAATCAAGACAAGACCGAGGTACTTATTGTTGGAGCCAAAGGACAGAGAGAGAATCTAGCCACACATCTAGCCACACCAGGTAAAAAACGTAGATGTTATTTTAAATTCTGAACCAAATTTCGAATCACACATTAGGAATGTGACAAAACCAGCTTTTTACCCCGAGGAACATTGCCAAGGTGGGGCCGTTTCTCTCTCATCCTTATACAGAGAGACTCATCCATGCTTTTATTACAAGCAGGCTTGATGCTGTAATGTTGTCCTGTCTGGTCTACCCAAGAAAGCCATTGGACAATTGCAAAACATACAGAATGCTGCGGCGCGCGTACTGACCAAGACCAGACGGAGAGCACAGATTACACGGTTTGAAGGGGTTTGCACTGGCTGCCTGTGAGTTTTAGAATTACTTGTAAGATTCTTCTATTCGTTTTTAAATCAATCCACAATTGTGCACCCATGTCAGACATGCTTTTATGTACCCAGTAGGTCCCTTAGGTCCTCTGGCACTGGCCTTTTAACTATCCCAAAGCCTAGGACCAAGAGGCATGGAGAGGCAGCCTTTAGTTACAATGCTCCCAGCCTTTGGAATAGCCTGCCAGAGAACTTGACGGGTGCCGAAACTGTGGCCATTTTTTAAATAGATCTTAAAACACATATTTTTTGCTTTGCTTTTCCTTAGGGTGCTTTTAAGTTGTTCAATTTGTGTCATTCTTTCGTTTTTTATCTTATGTTTGTTGTGTAGTAAATATTTCTGCTTTTATTTGTATTGTTTTTTATTCATTTTTTCCCTGTAAAGCACATTGCGTTGCACTCCATGTCTGAAATGTTTGTGTCTGAATAAATAAAGCTTGATTAGATTTGATTTGATGCCCTGGTATGTACTCACCGGTGTTACCATCTAGTCTTATTGTCTTACAAAACAACGTACAATATAAGATCTATGCAATATTGTACAATATATTATTTTAGGGTTAGGGGTTTGGGTTAGGATTAGGGGTTTGGGTTAGGATTAGGGATTTGGGTTAGGGTTAGGGGCTTGGGTTAGGGTTAGGGTTAGGGTTAGGGTTAGGGGTTATCGGTTAGGGTTAGGGTTAGGGGTTTGGGTTAGGGGTTTGGGTTAGGATTAGGGGTTTGAGTTAGGATTAGGGATTTGGGTTAGGGTTAGGGGCTTGGGTTAGGGTTAGGGTTAGGGGTTATCGGTTAGGGTTAGAGGTTTGGGTTAGGGGTTTGGGTTAGGATTAGGGGTTTGGGTTAGGGGTTTGGGTTAGGGTTAAGGGTTAGCGGTTAGGGTTAGTGGTTTGGGTTAGGATTAGGGGTTTGAGTTAGGGTTAGGGGTTTGGGTTAGGATTAGGGGTTTGAGTTAGGGTTAGGGGTTATCGGTTAGGGTTAGGATTAGTGGTTTGGGTTAGGGTTAGGGGTTATCGGTTAGGATTAGGGGTTAGGGTTAGGGGTTATCGGTTAGGGTAAGGGGTTAGGGTTAGGGGTTATCGGTTAGGGTAAGGGGTTTGGGTTAGGGGTTATTGGTAAGGATTAAGGGTTAGGGTTAGGGATAAGGGTTATCGGTTAGGATTAGGGGTTAGGGGTTAGGGTTAGGGATTATTAGTTAGGGTTAGTGTTATATTACAGGTTTATGAGCTGGGCAAATGTACAGACAGGGGTAATTTATTTAGAAATGAGTGGTTGCCCAGGGATGTCTTTGTGTATAACTTGGCAGAGATGCCAGAGCCCCTTGGTGGCTTGTGGTTTACAGGTAAGTGCTGCTGGCTGCTGGCTGCTGGCTGCTGTACTGACTGACATGATGGATGGCACTGCATTGCACTGGACTCAAAGCAGACGTTGCCCGATATAAACATTTGAATCGCCAAGATTTTCTAGGTTTTGGTTGTATATAATAGAATAGATAAATAAATAAATAAATAAATAACTTCATTTTGCCAGAGGGCATAGGTCAATACAGTGCATTGAGAAAGTATTCAGACAGCTTGACTTTTTCCACATTTTGTTACGTTAAAGCCTTATTCTAAAATGGATTAAATACCTTTTTTCCCCTCATCAATCTACACACAATACCCCATAAGTGAAAACATAAATACCTTATTTACATAAGCATTCAGACCCTTTGCTATGAGACATGAAATTGAGCTCAGGTGCATCCTGTTTCCATTGATCATCCTTGAGATGTTTCTAAAACTTCGATTTCATCTGTGGTAAATTCAATTGATCGGGCATGATTTGGAAAGGCACACACCTGTCTATATAAGGTCCCACAGTTGACAGTGCATGTCAGAGCAAAAACCAAGCCATGAGGTCGAAGGAATTGTTCGTAGAGGAAAGGGTACTAAAAAATGTCTGCAGCATTGAGGGTCCCCAAGAACACAGTGGCCTCCATAAATCTTAAATGGAAGAAGTTTGGAACCACCGAGACTCTTCCTAGAGCGGGCCGTCTGGCCAAACTGAGCAATCGGGGGAGAAGGGCTTTGGTCAGGGAGGTGACCAAGAACCCAATGGCCACTCTGACAGAGCCCCAGAGTTCCTCTGTGGAGATGGGAGAACCTTCCAGGAGGACAACCATCTCTGCAGCACTCCACCAATCAGGTCTTTATGGTAGAGTGGCCAGACGGAGGCCACTCCTCAGTAAAAGGCACATGACTTGGAGTTTGGAGTTTGCCAAAAGGCACCTAAAGACTCTCAGACCATGAGAAACAAGATTCTATGGTCTGATGAACCAAGATCGAACTCTGTGACCTGAATGCCAAGCGTCACATCTGGAGGAAACCTTGGCAACATCCCTACGGTGAAGCATGGTGGTGGCAGCATCATGTTGTGGGGATGTTCTTCAGCGGCAGGGACTGGGAGACTAGTCAGGATCAAGGGAAAGATGAACAGAACAAAGTACAGAGAGATCCTTGATGAAAACATGCTCCAGAGCGCTCAGGATCTCAGACTGGGGCAAAGGTTCACCTTCCAACAGGACAACGACACTAAGCACACAACCAAGACAATGCAGGAGTGGCTTCGGGACAAGTCTCTGAATGTCCTTGAGTGGCCAAGCCAGAGCCCGGACTTGAACCCGATCAAACATCTTTGGAGAGACCTGAAAATAGCTCTGCAGCGATACTCCCCATTCAACCCGACAGAGCTTGAGAGGATGTAGAATGGGAGAAAATCCCCAAATACAGGTGTGCCAAGCTAGTAGCTTCATACCCAAGAAGACTCAAGGCGGTAATCGCTGCCAAAGGTGCTTCAACAAAGTATTGAGTAAAGGGTCTGAATATTTATGTAAATGTGATTTCAGTTTTTTATTTTATTCTAAAAACCTGCTTTTGCTTTGTCATTATTGGGTATTGTGTGTAGCTTGAGGGAAAAAAACAATTTAATACATAGAATAAATCTGTAATGTAACAAAATGTGGAAAAAGTCAAGGGGTCTGAATACTTTCCCAATGCACTGTATGTTTGAATAGGATAGCTTTATTATCCCATTTTGGTTATGACATAGGTTTATAGGTTTCTCATCCTAACGTGAACAGAAAAGAAAGTAGCCATACAGGACTAGCCATGTTCATTAAGTGGTCTAATCATTTTTGTCTTACAGTAATAGTGGAACAGTATGGGGCACCATGTTGAGGCTATGTTGGTGTAATTAGCTAATTGCTCCAACTTTATGTATGTTTTCCTCTGTAACCAGCCACTCCAGTAACCTACTGCTACTCCGCATGACTCAACGGCCTGCTAGAAAAGCTTTATTTTTCATGTCTACCCCTCAGAGTCTACCACACAATGCACATTTCACTATTACCTATGTGAAAAGTCACTTTTTTCTGGCTATAGGAAATAGCCAGTGTTACAGGTACATTTTGGACTCTATCATTTGTGTACTCACATGCAGTCTCAACTGAATTCTGCGTACCGTGAGAATATGTACAGGTATAGATGTGTGTGTGTTGTATTGGTATTTACAAAACTGTTGTGCTTCTCCATGGTTGACCAGTGTTCATCAGGTTATCCAGTGTGAGGGGTGGGAGACCCCATGGATTTGCCTGTAAATTCTGACCCAGTTGAAGATCAGGAGTCCTAAGCTCCCTCCCGGGACCCTAAACACACCTCCCACCGCATCTGGAACACATTATACCATGTAGAACCATGTGGTTGGCACATTGAGTCTTAAAGAGGTGTGTGTGTGCGTGTCTGTGCATGTGTGTGTGTGTGTGTGTGTGTGTGTGTGTGTGTGTGTGTGTGTGTGTGTGTGTGTGTGTGTGTGTGTGTGTGTGTGTGTGTGTGTGTGTGTGTGTGTGTGTGTGTGTGTGTGTGTGTGTGTGTGTGTGTGTGTGTGTGTGTGTGTGTGGAGCTGCCTTTACCACATTTTAGTCATTAGCCGAGCGAGCACCCCTCCGTAGGCGCAGTGTTTGGACTTATCTGGTGATATCATCACCTGTGGTTGTCATGGTCCTCTTGATGTCTTCTAAGGCTGTGTGATACATTACTAATAATCACTGGTCAGACTGGCTGCCTGGAGGTTTCTAACTGAGGAGGTTTCTAACTGAGATAATGTCTGGATTTGTTTCATCACTAGCCCCCAGTCCCTAGCCCCCAGCCCCTAGCCCCCAGTCCCTAGCCCCCAGTCCCTAGCCCCCAGCCCCCAGCCCCCAGCCCCTAGCCCCCAGTCCTAGCCCCCAGCCCCCAGCCCCTAGCCCCCAGTTCCAAGCCCCCAGTCCCTAGCCCCCAGCCCCCAGTTCCAAGCCCCCAGCCCCAGTTCCAAGCCCCCAGTCCCAGTTCCAAGCCCCCAGTTCCAAGCCCCCAGTCCCTAGCCCCCAGCCCCTAGCCCCCAGTTCCAAGCCCCCAGTCCCTAGCCCCCAGCCCCTAGCCCCCAGTCCCTAGCTCTTAGCCCTCATGAAGATCTGAAAAGATTGGATATGTTTAAGCAATATGGCAATTGCCTCACCTTTCTTTCTGATTGGCTGGGTGGAATTTCCGCTATATTGATTTCACCTATCCAATAATTTCAGATCTACAAGTATCTCTAAGGAGTAGGCTAGGTGGTCGGTTTGGAAGTGGGAGACCTCTATACTTGAATAGACTAGCATGGATTAAAGACTATGAGGAGCGCTTCCCTTCTCTCTGTTGACCTTCCCTTTTGGTTACATTTAGAGGTTTGGCTGGTGATGCCAGAAATTCCACTGGAGAATTGCAGACGGATTTATTTTTTCCTCCAGTTTCCTTTGTCTAGTCCCTCCTCTCTCCCTCCCCCTCTCCCTCTCTCTTTCGTTCTCCATCTGGGTGCTCCGTGGAAAATCACGGTCATTGTAAATGTGAGCTGCATGCAGCTCTTGCCTCTGTCTCCCTTCATTTCACCATGCTCAGGCTAGCAGAGAGACCTGCATTGGGGGGAAAGTCACCTAACCACTGAACCAGCCAGTTTGCCACCAACGCAGCACCATCATTGATTTTCATTTGCTTTACAACATCTCACTTCACTCCAAATTGGATTGGTAGCATGGAGAAAGGAAAGTGCCACACAGCCTGAGGTTGACATGGCCATCCATGAACATGTTGAGAAGAACATCCCCAGCGTGGTGTAGCTCAGCAACCAGATCAGGGTTGTGTCACAAATGGCACCCTATTCCCTATATAGTGCACTACTTTTGGTCAAAAGTATTGCACTATGTAGGGAATAGGGTGTCATTTGTGACAAAACCTATAAAGCTGTTGAATAAAAGGTTGAAGAAGTGTTGGCACCTCTATATCTGAATGACACTGTCCATCACCCCTTTCCCTTTGAGTCGGCTGTGTAGGAAAGAAAGGGAGTTGGGGTGGAAGAGAACTGGAAACGTGATGGAAAGAGGAGAAGAGGTAGAGAGCGGTTAGAGCAACTAGTCCTGCCCATGACATAGCTTCAGCATGAGTTCATGCTTTCTGGCTGACGTCCAAAGTGAAACTGTGGCTGCATCTGGTTAAAATCTCCTGCTCTCTTTCTCCTCCGCTCCGCTCTCTCTCACTAACAAAGACAAACAGAGACAATATCAATTGCAACAGATGTGACGTGGAAACAGAGGGATTCATCTGCACAAAAAAGAATGCCATCTTAATGTTGAGGCTTGTGGAAATAACACATGTAATCAAGAGTTGTTGTCATTATTCATGAGTAATGAACGTTAAAGGACATTTCTGCTAGTCTGTCTGTTTTGTTCTTACAGGCACATGTCTAGTCTATGTTGAAATGAAGAAAAAGGTATGAGCGCTGTCTTCCGACTGCAGTCATTCTCAAACCGCTGAATTCCTCTAAACGCTCTCAAACTCATTCTGCTAATTAAGTGTTTTCATAAGCAAGACTTTCAATATGTGAACGTTTATGCTTTCCTAAATCTCTCTCTCATACCAAATCAAAGAGTACTACTCATTCTTCCCAGATTTAGGGTGTGTCCTCCGAACTTCACCAAGTTTTGGATTGTTGACCACATGGATTTGGAACCAGTCACAATGCAGAGGCGGAGCTTGTGCTTGCAGAGGCGGAGCTTCTGTTACATTTATGTTATTTTCCACCTTTTCTTTTTCCTCTGAATCAGAAACCTTGGTGAACTTATGTTTCTTCCACGTGTGCATTACTGTACACTGTAGGAGGGGTAAAATACTGCAATTTGTCTCACCAGACCAGACCAAGGTTAACTCCTGCATAACTCAACCAGCTGTTAATAAAGTAATGAACGTTTAGTTTTAATGAAAGGGTGCTGAAGACATCTTGATGGCAAATATGATTATCATCAATTTGAAAACCCTGGGTTCTATCTATCATTGTTTCTCATATTCACATTGGGATACATCTGTTATCCTTATACTGGCCTGCGTTCAGAGGAAACCCAGTGTTCGCTTTTGTTGGATCGTACTACGATACGGCCATAAGGAAGAAGAGAGTTAGAAGTTGGATGGTAACCTACGGCAACACAGCTGGCATGATAATAAATGATGTATCTGTGTCAACATGTGATTGAGGGGGATGAAGACTGAGATACTGAGAGCACAACACTCATTTTCTATCAAACTGTAATCATTGCTCATTATCTCCAGGGTGGGGTGTGTGTCTGCTGTCTCAGATGAACCAGACAGATGTGTTGTTTTTTTAAAACATATATTTAACCGTTATTAAACCTGAAAATGTTTTACCGTTATTTAAACCAGGAAGTCTCCTATGTTCAAACCTATTTTCCAAGTGAGACCTGCAAGATGTAAGTAAAGGAAAAGAGTGGGGGGATAGAGGGAAGGCGGGAAGCTGGGAGAGCTGAGGTTAACGACAGTGGAGAATGGGCTCCAGCTGCCTCAGGTCATGGAGTGAGATAGACAGTGAGAGAGGAGAGAGAGAGAGAGAGAGGAGAGAGAGAGACAGTGAAAGAGAGAGAGAGAGACAGTGAAAGAGAGAGAGAGAGAGATGAGAGAGGAGAGAGAGAGAGAGAGTGTGTGGAGAGAATAGGACAGGCCCTGACTGGTGCTGCTGCAGCCTGGAACACACGTTGCACTTTCTCCCTTGCTCTCTCACTTCTACTTCTCTTGTATCCGCTCTCACAAAACATCTCTCTGTGTCTGTTTCTCTCTCTCTCTCTCTCTCTCTCTCTCTCTCTCTCTCCTCTCTCTCTCTCTCTCTCTCTCTCTCTCTCTCTCTCTCTCTCTCTCTCTCTCTCTCTCTCTTCATCTCTTTCTCAGAACCTCACTCATAGATTATCATGGCCTTTTTGCTGAATTATTTTATTTTCAAACATAGAAATGGTATAATTGCTGAACTATACATTTCAATTGAAGTTTGTGGATGACTTCAAATTAATATTGGAGGGCCCTTCTGAAACGTGAGACATTTGAGTGTGAGGTGTATCATTCCAGGTTATGGGTTAATAGTGAAACACCCCAAATTCAAAGGGATCCTTAACTTCAGTAATTACTTTAAAGCACCTCATCTGTCTTTTAACACTTAGATGGACTGTATAAACATGTTAACATGGACTTCCTACCTACATATTGTGGCTTATCCATTTCCTACCCCAGCATAGGGAGTGCAGTGTGAAATTAGAAATATTTTCTTCATGAAAATTGCCCCACGTACCTTGACTTTGCATGCTGGATTGTACTTATTCCTTTGCATGTTGAATTCGAGTCCCCTGTCTTATTTAAGATGGCGTTGCAGTGGTTTGTTGTCCTCTCTTTTACTTGTTGTATTGCTCATCTATATATTCCAATTTATTTTTCAATCTCTTTTTCCATTTTTAAATTAAATATACCTTCCGGTAACCCGCCTCACTCAATGTGACACAGATCCGCAATTTTTTTAGACCCTATAGCCAAAACTTTAATCAGAAGGTAGCCAGCTAATTAGCTAAGTTACCAGCTAGTTAGTCATTCTTAGCCACTGCTAGCGGCCTTTACCCTCTGCTCAGGCACCAGCCGTTCTTTTAGCCTGGATACCTGCCAGCCTCGGACTGTTTTTCTCCACTACAACGCCAGATTCCTGCCGTAAACCCTGGACCATTGATCATCACAGCTAGCTAGCTGCCACTGAGTGACCCAGCCCCGAAGCTAGCCCTGAGCCAGGCGCATCTCCCGGCTAGCAAACTAAATTACCACAACTACAATACCTCTTTCGCCACGACTGGTCCGCAGACGTAATTCCATCAGCTGTGCCTTCAACCGGCCTTTGCCGGACGACGGAGCAGACATTTCTACTTACCACGGACTGCTAACTTGAAATGCTGTGTCTCCCACGTGCAAGCGTAGTAACGACTACCTAGAGGCTTCCCTGTTCCATCTATTGCTGTACACTGGACCCTATGATCACTTGGCTACATAGCTGATGCCTGCTGGACTGTTCATTTATCACGGTACTCCACTTTGTTTACCTTTGTTTATCTGTCGGCCCCTGCCTCGAACTCAGGCCCTGTGTGTAGTTAACCGACCCTCTCTGCCCATTCATCGCCATTTTACCTGTTGTTGTTGACTTAGATGATTAGCTGTTGTTGTCTTACCCGTTGTTGACTTAGCTAGCTCTCCCAATCAACACCTGTGATTGCTTTATGCCTCGCTTTATGTCTCTCTCAAATGTCAATATGCCTTGTATACTGTTGTTTAGGATACTTATCATTGTTTTAGTTTACTGCGGAGCCCCTAGTCCCACTGTACATGCCTTAGATACCTTCTTTGTCCCACCTCCCACACATGCGGTGACCTCACCCAGTATAACCAGCATGTCTAGAGATTGCAACCTCTCTTATCATCACTCAGTGCCTGGGCTTACCTCCACTGTACCCGCACCCCACCATACCCCTGACTGCACATTATGCCCTGAATCTATTCTACCACTCCCAGAAATCTGCTCCTTTTATTCTCTGTCCCCAACGCTCTAGACAGCCAGTTTTGATAGCCTTTAGCCGTACCCTCATCCTACTCCTCCTCTGTTCCTCGGGTGATGTGGAGGTAAACCCAGGCCCTGCATGTCCACAGGCACCCTCATTTGTTGACTTCTGTAATCGAAAAAGCCTTGGTTTCATGCATGTTAACATCAGAAGCCTCCTCCCTAAATTTGTTTTACTCACTGCTTTAGCACACTCCGCCAACCCTGATGTCCTTGCCGTGTCTGAATCCTGGCTTAGGAAGGCCACCAAATATTCTGAGATTTCCATACCCAACTACAACATTTTCCGTCAAGATAGAACTGCCAAAGGGGGAGGAGTTGCAATCTCCTGCAGAGATAGCTTGCAAAGTTATGTCATACTTTCCAGGTCTATGCCCAAACAGTTCGAGCTTCTAATTTTAAAAATGAATATCTCCAGAAATAAGTCTCTCACTGTTGCCGCCTGTTATTGACCCCCCTCAGCTCCAAGCTGTGCCCTGAACACCATATGTGAATTGATTGCCTCCCATCTATCTTCAGAGTTCGTTCTGTTAGGTGACCTAAACTGGGATATGCTTAACACCCCAGCAGTCCTACAATCTAAGCTAGATGCCCTCAATCTCACACAAATTATCAAGGAAACCACCAGGTACAACCCTAAATCCGTAAACATGGGCACCCTCATAGATATTATTCTGACCAACTTGCCCTCCAAATACACCTCTGCTGTTTTCAATCAGGATCTCAGCAATCACTGCCTCATTGCCTGCATCCGCTATGGGTCCGCGGTCAAACGACCACCCCTCATCACTGTCAATCGCTCCCTAAAACACTTCTGCGAGCAGGCCTTTCTAATCAACCTGGCCCAGGTATCCTAGAAGGATATTGACCTAATTCCATCAGTCGAGGATGCCTGGTTGTTCTTTAAAAGTAATTTCCTCACCATCTTAAATAAGCATGCCCAAATAAAAAAAAATAGAACTAAGAACAGATATAGCCCTTGGTTCACTCCAGACCTCACTGCCCTTGACCAGCACGAAAATATCCTGTGGCGGACTGCATTAGCATTGAATAGTCCCCGCGATATGCAACTGTTCATGGAAGTCAGGAACCAATACACACAGTCAGTCAGGAAAGCAAAGGCTAGCTTTTTCAAACAGAAATTTGCATCCTGTAGCTCCAACTCCAAAAAGTTTTGGGACACTCTAAAGTCCATGGAGAACAAGAGCACCTCCTCCCAGCTGCCCACTGCACTGAGTCTAGGTAACACTGTCACCACCGATAAATCCATGATAATCGAAAATTTCAATAAGCATTTCTCTAAGGCTGGCCATGCTTTCCTCCTGGCTACCCCAACCCCAGCCAACAGCTCCGCACCCCTCGCAGCTACTTGCCCGAGCCTCCCCAGCTTCTCCTTCATCCAAATCCAGATCGCAGATGTTCTGAAAGAGCTGCAAAACCTGGACCCGTACAAATCAGCTGGGCTAGACAATCTGGACCCTCTCTTTCTAAAATTATCCGCCACCGTTGTTGCAACCCCTATTACCAGTCTGTTCAACCTCTCTTTCGTTTCGTCCGAGATCCCTTAAGATTGGAGAGCTGCCGCGGTCATCCCCCTCTTCAAAGGGGGTGACACTCTAGACCCAAACTATTACAGACCTACAAGTATATCCATCCTGCCCTGCATTTTCGAAAGTCTTTGAAAGCCAAGTTAATAAACAGATCACTGACCATTTCGAATCCCAACGTACCTTCTCCGCTATGCAATCCGGTTTCCGAGCTGATCACGGGTGCACCTCAGCCACGCTCAAGGTACTAAACAATATCATAAGCGCCATCGATAAAAGACAGTACTGTGCAGCCATCTTCATCGACCTGGCCAAGGCTTTCGACTCTGTCAATCACCGCATTCTTATCGGCACACTCAATAGCCTTGGTTTCTCAAATGACTGCCTCGCCTGGTTCACCAACTACTTCGCAGACAGAGTTCAGTGTGTAAAATCGGAGGGCCTGTTGTCCGGACCTCTGGCAGTCTCTATGGGGGTACCACAGGGTTCAATTCTCGGGCCGACTCTTTTCTCTGTATATATCAACGATGTCACTCTTCCCTGATCGACCTCTACGCATACGACACCCTTCTGTATACTTCTGGCCCTTCTTTGGACACTGTGTTAACTAACCTCCAAACGAGCTTCAATGCCATACAACTCTCCTTCTGTGGCCTCCAACCGCTCTTAAACGCTAGCAAAACCAAATGCATGCTTTTCAACTGTTCGCTGCCCACACCCGCCCGCCCGACTAGCATCACTTCTCTGGACGGTTCTGACCTAGAATATGTGGACAACTACAAATACCTAGGTGTCTGTTTAGACTGTAAACTCTCCTTCCAGACTCATATCAAACATATCCAATCCAAAATCAAATCTAGAGTCGGCTTTCTATTTCGCAACAAAGCCTCCTTCACTCACGCCGCCAAACTTACCAGAGTAAAACTGACTATCCTACCAATCCTCGACTTCGGCGATGTCATCTACAAAATAGCTTCCAACACTCTACTCATCAAATTGGATGCAGTCTACCACAGTGCCATCCGTTTTGTTACCAAAGCGCCTTATACCACCCACCACTGCGACCTGTATGCTCTAGTCGGCTGGCCCTTGCTACATATTCGTCGCCAGACCCACTGGCTCCAGGTAATCTATAAGTCTTTGCTAGGTTAAGCTCCGCCTTATCTCAGCTCACTGGTCACGATAACAACACCCACCCGTAGCACGCGCTCCAGCAGGTATATCTCACTGGTCATCCCCAAAGCCAACACGTCCTTTGGCCGCCTTTGCTTCCAGTTCTCTGCTGCCAGTGACTGGAACAAATTGCAAAAATCGCTGAAGCTGGAGACTTACATTTCTCTCACTAACTTTAAACATCAGCTATCAGAGCAGCTAACTGATCGCTGCAGCTGTACATAGCCCATCTGTAAATAGCCCACCCAATCTACCTACCTCATCCCCATATTGTTTTTATTTACTTTGCTGCACCAGTATCACTACTTACACACCATCATCTGCTCATCATCATCTGCTCATCTATCACCCCAGTGTTAATCTGCTAAATTGTAATTACTTCGCTACTATGGTCTATTTATTGCCTTACCTCCTCATGCCATTTGCATACACTGTATATAGACTTTCTTTTTTTTATTTTGTGTTATTGACTGTACGCTTGTTTATTCCATGTGTAACTCTGTGTTGTTGTTTCTGTCGCACTGCTTTGCTTTATCTTGGCCAGGCTGCAGTTGTAAATGAGAACTTGTTCTCAACTAGCCTACCTGGTGAAATAAAAATAAATACAAATAAGCCTAGGGGTACAGTATGTGGCATCAGTAGTTTAGGTTGAAACATTCCATACTTGACCTGAATTCCTAGTCATCTGTTTATACTGAACGCAGTATTTCAGTGTGAATAATACCACATGGAGGACCAGCATTAGAATCCTCTGAGATTAGTAAAAGTACGGTGCTCACTTCAAACGCTAGACCATTATTAGAGACCATAGCTCCACATGCAGAGTTATACCGTTAATGAACAATTTGCCTCTGGCTCCCAAACTATTTCATATTTTTGTTAAATTAAAAGACTGGGAGAGAAACTTTGAAACTATTTTAGTAATACCTGCCAGGATGGTAGAGGTATAAAAACTGTGATCTAACATCACTTCAAAAGATCCAGTGGTCTCACTGCTCTGTCTCTCTCCCTCTCTTTCCTTCTTTTTTTCCTTTCGTTGCTCTTTCTCTTACCCTCTTCCTCTTCCTCTTCCTTGCCAGCAATCTCTCGTTCACAGTCCTTCATTTGAGATAATTTCAGGCTAGCTGTGGTGAGGCTGTGGCTATGTAGCTGGCCAGACATGGTTGAGGGATTCAAATGTGCTGTGATTTGCTGCTGTTATATGAAATACATGTCCCTGCAGGGTCACTGGTGAGGAGGATCATATTATTTCAGCCTTGACCATAAAAGCTCAGTCACAAACTTGACCAAGGTGTTGTTTGACCATCTTTGATCATCTTTTTGACCAGATTCACTGCACTTTAAACATAACCATCTACAGTAAGTCACGAAATGAACTGAGTAGAGGTTATTGAAACACGCACAGTAGTCATAGTAACTTGATTACATTAAGTCATGCTAACTACTGAACAAAAATATAAACACAACATGTAAAGTGTTGATCCCATGTTTAATAAGCTGAAATAAAACATCCCAGAAATGTTCCATACGCACAAAAAGCTTATTTCTCTCACATTTTAGCATAAATGTGTTTACATCCCTGTTAGTGAGCATTTCTCCTTTGACAAGATAATCCATCCACCTGACAGGTGTGGCATATCAAGAAGCTGATTAATCAGCATGATCATTACACAGGTGTACCTTGTGCATGGACAATTAAAGGCCACTCTGAAATGTGCAGTTTGTCACACAACACAATGCCACAGATGTTTCAAGTTTTGAGGGAGCGTACAAATGGCATGCTGACTTCAGGAATGTCCACCAGATCTGCTGTCAGAGAATTTTATGTTAATTTCTCTACCATAAGCCTCCTCCAATGTCGTTTTAGAGAATTTGACAGTATGTCCAACCAGCCTCACAACCACAGACCAGATATAACCACGCGAGGCCAGGACCTCCACATCTGGCTTCTTCACCTGCCGGAATCGTCTGAGACCAGCCTCCAGACAGCTGATGAAACTGAAGAGTATTTCTGTCTGTAATAAAGCACTTTTGTGGGGAAAAACTCATTCTGATTGGCTGGGCCTGGTTCACAACTGGGTGGGCATATGCACTCTCAGGCCCACCCATGGCTGAGCCCCTGCCCAGTCATGTGAAATCCATAGATTAGAGCCTAATTAATTTATTTGAATTGACTGATTTCCTTATGTGAACTGTAACTCAGTCAAATCGTTGAAATTGTGTTGCGTTTATATGTTGCGTTTATAATTTTGTTCAGTATAAAGTCATCACATACTGTATGTGAATGAAACTTTAACATTTTAAGTACTTACTTCATTGCGAAAATAAGTCATAGACTGGTTTGTTTGAAATTGTAATGTATTTTCATTAAAATTAAAGTTATAGCTGTCTCCCAGTCTGTGAATTCATTTGGACGTTTAATAAATTATTTTCAGATGTCCGTTTTATTCCTCAGTGTTTTACTGATCTGCTCCTCTGTCCAGCTCCTTTACCCAGCTGAGTTTAGAAGCGATTACGTGTTTTCCCTTTGGTAAATGTCTGTCAAACCTGGCTAGAACTGTGTGATGACCGGACACAAAGAAACGAGGAGGCATACATATTGTGAATGTTTACTTTACAGCACACTGACCCTCTAGCCCATGATGTTCCCCTTACAGCACACTGACACTCTGGTCCATGATGTTCCCCTTACAGCACACTGACCCTCTAGCCCATGATGTTCCCCTTACAGCACACTGACACTCTGGTCCATGATGTTCCCCTTACAGCACACTGACCCTCTGGTCCACGATGTTCCCCTTACAGCACACTGACCCTCTGGCCCACGATGTTCCCCTTACAGCACACTGACCCTCTGGCCCACGATGTTCCCCTTACAGCACACTGACCCTCTGGTCCACGATGTTCCCCTTACAGCACACTGACCCTCTAGCCCATGATGTTCCCCTTACAACACACTGACCCTCTGGTCCACGATGTTCCCCTTACAACACACTGACCCTCTGGCCCACGATGTTCCCCTTACAGCACACTGACCCTCTGGCCCACGATGTTCCCCTTACAGCACACTGACCCTCTGGTCCACGATGTTCCCCTTACAGCACACTGACCCTCTGGCCCACGATGTTCCCCTTACAGCACACTGACCCTCTGGTCCACGATGTTCCCCTTACAGCACACTGACCCTCTGGCCCACGATGTTCCCCTTACAGCACACTGACCCTCTGGTCCACGATGTTCCCCTTACAGCACACTGACCCTCTGGCCCACGATGTTCCCCTTACAGCACACTGACCCTCTGGTCCACGATGTTCCCCTAACAGCACATTGACCCTCTGGTCCACGATGTTCCCCTTACAGCACACTGACCCTCTGGTCCACGATGTTCCCCTTACAGCACACTGACCCTCTGGCCCACGATGTTCCCCTTACAGCACACTGACCCTCTGGTCCACGATGTTCCCCTTACAACACACTGACCCTCTGGTCCACGATGTTCCCCTTACAACACACTGACCCTCTAGTCCACGATGTTCCCCTTACAGCACACTGACCCTCTGGCCCACGATGTTCCCCTTACAGCACACTGACCCTCTGGTCCACGATGTTCCCCTTACAGCACACTGACCCTCTGGCCCACGATGTTCCCCTTACAGCACACTGACCCTCTGGCCCACGATGTTCCCCTTACAGCACACTGACCCTCTAGTCCACATTTCAAAGCATACACTCAGACAGAGCTCAGAGTTCCTAGTACCATTCACCCCTTGTCCATACACACACATGGGCCCACCTAAACACACACACACACACACACACACACACACACACACACACACACACACACAC